>NC_047115.1:87827101-88042933 GCF_902500255.1 Thalassophryne amazonica
CTATTATCTCTAGGTCTAAGTGAAGAAAAAGGAGACCTTCTGTTTAAATGCAGAGTATTGTATATAACCATTCTAATGTCTGTTGTTTAATCAAACTATGCTTCATCACTTCATTTAAATGACGTGTTCTTTGTAATTGATGTTTAAATGTGATCTTTCTGCATTATCAATATGTTGATGTGAAATATTCTACTTTAAATAGTTGAATCATTTCTTTGTCTGCCTCTCTAGCACATGAAGTTTTCTGTAAAGTTACCCATCAGCGTTAATGACATAAGCCCCCTTTAAAAGTTTCCGAAAGGAGCTCTTCCGCCTCTTCTGCCTGCCCTCTTCTGCCTCTCTCTTCTGCCCCTCTTCCTTTTTTCAAATGCCGAACTTTATTTTTGGGTCAACAAGGCCCCATGCTAGCCTAGCTAATCTACCATGTGGCTTCATTCGTTGTTTCATTCGTGGATAACTTTTAACAAATTAATAACCTGAAGTTTTTAAGGTTCGTCAAGTCTTTCAAATTTTTAAGAGAACTTTTCAAAATAATAGTGAATTTACAGAAAAGCGACTTTCCTTTTCTGTACTTTACAACACTGCTCTTAAAGTTTGAACCTTTTTTCTAAATTCACAAAGACTTTTAATCTTGCTCCAACACACAAAGCTACCATAACCCATTTTCACCTTCGACCTCTGGGGTCAAGCAAGCTGATGACGGACCTGACTGCAAGCAGCCATGTCAGTAAAACACTGACACTGAAGCCTTGAATCGCCGGGAAGACCGCAGGTTTAACCCCTGACCCAAGTGAGCTCATGCTGCAAAGAGCCTAACACATCAACGACGGATGGACGGTTCATCCGAACCATCTCTCGGATCAGCTAAGTGACCCAGTTAAAGGTTCCAGAAAAAGGGTTTTGTTGTAAATAGATGCAAAGTGGCTTCTTTTTAAACAGTCATATATTTGTTTAATGACTTTCTTAATAATTGGCTTCAAATTTCATCACCAAATTCAAATCAGCTTTATTTACTTAAAGTCTTTAAGCTTTATCTCACTACTTTATTTCAACGTCTCATGAGTAAGCAAACTGTGTCTGTAAATGAACTTATGTAGTCACTGTCTACTATGTCTACTAAAATGCCAGTAAACTGTTCATTCCTTGTATATTTGTAAATAAAATGTATATATTTCTGCTGTGGTTCATTTTGTGTTCAGAAGGAAACCATTGGTCAATCGC
Organism: Thalassophryne amazonica; assembly: GCF_902500255.1. Lineage (NCBI taxonomy): Eukaryota > Metazoa > Chordata > Actinopteri > Batrachoidiformes > Batrachoididae > Thalassophryne > Thalassophryne amazonica. The sequence continues at coordinate 87,828,323 of NC_047115.1, forward strand.
ATTGTACACTTTCAGATTTGAGACGGATTAATTAAACTGAGACTGACTGATTAATTTGAGACTGATTGGTTGTTTAAATTAAAGTACCTATGCTTTAAGTAGGTGGTGCCCTGAGGTAATTAGATATTATTCTAATTAAATAGTAATTATTAAACCCTGAAATTAATTATTTTGGTGAACCATTAAATGAGGTTGTTAAGGATTTTGTATATATGTTATCACTGTTAAACATTTGTACATTTGTCTTCTTTCTCATGAGAACGGTGTTGTGCTGTTTTGCACTTCACCCTGAGAATGTACGTGTTATTCAACCTTGTTTTAGCTTTGTCTTTCTCATGAGAACGGTGTTGTGCTGTTTTGCACTTCACCCTGAGAATGTACGTGTTATTCAACCTTGTTTTAGCTTTGTCTTCTTTCTCATGAGAACGGAGATGTGCTGTTTTGCACCTGTCTTAATGCAATCCTGAGAATTCAATTTTGTTTTAGCACTCTGGGATCAATCTGAGCTGGGAATGAAGGGCTGGATGTACTTATTATTATAATATAACTTTGTTTTCGCAGCCTCTAACGACTGGGAGTAAGAGAACGTTTTGACTATTGTGATGTGGTGTTTAGTGTGAAGGAGTGTGAAAGACAGGACACTTCAGGCAGATGCAGAACAGCTGATACCTGCAACAGACGAATGAGATGTGCTGACCTGAAAGTGTTCTTCCTTACAGCTGCACTTATTGACGTATGCGTTTATGTTATGGGAAGAAACTTGTCTTGCGTCATCACCCCCACCCTTAGGACAAGTTTCTTGTTTATGTGATGAGGGCGTCTCTTAATAAAAAGAGCGGAAAAGCAGGCCAGACTTTAGTGTAGCCTTGGTGTACAGCCTGGCCGCACTCCGCGCGTAAAATTTGACTTTCTGTCTCACTGGTGTTTCTTGACTCTGTTTGTCTTGTTAAAGGTTTTAAAAATGTTTGGAGGAGAAAATACCCAACATTGACTGGGGGCTCGTCCGGGATCTCAACAATACCGGAGGTGTCCGGCGGAGGTCGTCAAGTCCAGACGTAAATCCTTGGCCAAGGTCCGATCGATCGATTGATAGTGTCTGCAATTGTCGACCACCGTTGGCATCGTCTGGTTGACGAGATTTTCCCGAAGAAGACAGACAGGAAGTCGAGTCAGTGAGTAAAATTTCTTTGTAAACAGTACTGAGTGAGTGGTGATCAGATCACATAAAACAGTTAAATTCCGCAAGCGATGATACAGAATCGTCTGTTAATGCAAAGCAGTTAAACTCTGTAAGGAGGGTGCGGACTCCTCTGTTTTAATACGCGTACCGGTAGGGGATAAAAGTGATCACATAAAACAGTTAAACTCCGTAAGCGATGATACAGAATCGTCTGTTAATGCAAAGCAGTTAAACTCTGTAAGGAGGATACGGACTCCTCTGTTTTAATACGTAAAGGAAATCCCGGGTAGGAATATGTGCACTGTAAAAAAGCAGTTAAATCTGGCAGGGACGGCGGAGTCCCCTAATGCAGGACATTAGTTAAATTTCACGGGAGGGCGAGCTCCCCTGACATAAGAATACGCGTACGATTATTAGGAGTGTTTCTATGTGTAAATAGTGTTTTGCGCAAGTGTAAATAACTGTGTGAAAGTGTAATACTTTGGACAACGTTAGTGACAACCGTGCGTGTGGAAGCAGCAGGCAAGTGATTCCGCTTCCTACGGGGAGGTGAAAGGAATCAACCACACGACGGCAAATTAATTGTCACGTCCAAAGAAAGTGTGAAAACTTCAGATTTAGAACACCCTAGGTGTGCCCCCGTCTTAAGTCCAAATTATAACAAGGGATAATAAAAATGGGGGGTAAGACGTCTATAAATAAGGGAAATTTATCAACTGACTGGAAATTTATGGAAGCAAAAAATCCAAAAGCAACAAAGAAATTGGAGACCTGGATAAATAAACATGACTTTGACGGACGACTGAACCTGATCAGCATACAAAAGCTGAAGAAGGAGTTAGAACGGGAACATAAAGGTGATGAGAAAAAGATGCAGAAAGTAGGGGCAGATTTAGTGGCATTTTGGGAGGAGGAAGCAGAGAACAGACAGAAAGGAGCAGAGAAGCGACGATTAGAGAAAGCGAGGAAAAAGAAAGCTGTAGGTAAGGCAGAAGAAGATGTGATAATTCAGCACAGAGAACCAGAACAGCCTCAACAACCACCGCCGGCTGGATCGTCGGTGACAAAGAGACCTTTATCTCCTCTACCAGAGGATGACGATGTACCGCCACCACAGTATGATTTGGCAGTAAAACCTAAGGTAAAAAGAGAAAAACCAGAAAAACCACAAACACGCAGTCAAGCGAAAGTGCCTACAGCCCCTCCCATGGTGGAACATAGTGATCAGGGAGGTGCCTATCCTATGATAGAAGTACCAAATCCTCGTGCAGGAACAGCAGGACAGCTACCAACCATGCTCGTTTATCGGACATGGAATGCTGATGATATCAAAGCAGCAGTCGACATGATACCATCGCCACATGTCGATATCGAGGGCTTTATGCAGGATATAGAAAACATTAGAACATCTTACCACCTTAATGGACCTGAAGTCCAACAGGTGTGGATGAAAGCATGTGGCCCTAAATGGAGTCAGGTACGCGGAGACTGGAATCCTGCAGATCAACAAGGCGTACCACTGACACATGATGATCTAGTCTTGAAAACAAGAGTGGAAGCTATGATTACACGTGTGAAAGGAGTGTTAGGACCAAAGATAAATTATACTGAAATTACCAGGACAACTCAGAAAGAAGGAGAGCCATGGACAGAGTTTAGGTGCAGGTTTGAGAGTGTATTTAGGGTCCATAGTGGCATATTGCCAGAAACACCTGTGTATGAACAACAATTGAAAAACGCTCTGATCCAACATTCCAATAAGGATATAAAAGCTTGGATACAGAAACATTGGATTGGATTGCCTACAGGCACATTGGAAGAAACACATACACACTGCTGTCATGCAGAAGAAGTCTTAAAGCAGAAAAAGACAAGAAACAGCGACAAAGGAGTGTATGTAGCACATGGAGATGATGAAATATATTACCAGCAGGGTAACTTAAGACAGCAGAAGCAGTGCAAACGCCCCAAAAAGCCATGGCAAAATAGACAAGGTGGACAGCCACAACATCAAGGACCATGGCAACCACAACAGCAGCACAGACAGGGAGGGCCACCACGTGGTCCCCTGATTTGTTGGAACTGTGGAAGAGAGGGACATATGTATAGAAATTGTCCGAATCCACCTACTGAGGGAGCAGCAGGGAGAATTCCACAACGGAATAATCCTCCGCAGCCACAGTATCCACAATGACTAGAATCCATAATCCATGATTCCACATCAGATAGGCAGTCTGATTGTGATATGGATCTGTGTGCCTTGCTGGGAAATCCGGTACCAAAACCAGAAGTGACTTTGTTGGTAAATGGACGACCAGTGACATTCCTTTGTGATACAGGAGCATGTAGAACCACATGTAATGACAACATACCTGTCCATCAATTAAGCAACGAAATCTTTAGGGTTCGCTCTGCAAATGGACAAACATCAGACGTCCCTATCACCAAACCCATAACGTTGACAGATCCACTTGGCCTGACGTGTACTATGTCAGTGTTGATCATGCCACAATGTCCAGTTAACCACCTAGGACGAGACGGATTGACTGCATTGGGCTTGTCCATAATTGTGGAACAAGGGAAATTAGTTGTTGAACGCACAGGAGGCGTTAACATGGTAAGAGAAGAAAGCGCTGACCCCACATTCCACTATTACTATACATTTGACATTTCAGAAGAAGATGCTGCAGGATGGGGTAAAGATGTCGTCTTGCAAGCGACAGCCCTACTAAAAAATCCTGAACAACAGATGTCACCACCTGACCTGCATGTCACAATGTGGCATAAAGATCCTCCAGGTCCGGATGGTGACTATGAAACTAAATTGAAAAATGTTTCACCTGTGAAACTGACAATGACCGATTTGATTCATGATGGCAACTCAACAGCTGTCATAACAGTAACAGGCGCCACTGAAGATGTATCAAAATTGAGATTCACAGGTATGCCATTACATATGTCACTTTGTAAGCCATATTTGACAGAATGGTAAGAATTGGGACTGACAGTCATAACAGCTTTGTCAGCCTCTGATTGGAGTAGAGTTGGCCCACGAACGGAGTTCAGTCCATCAACCAAGTTGTATAAAGTGCCAGTTAATGTCTCATTGGTGCTGACAGCTGGAACACACATTGATGCGTCCACTTCACAATCCTGAGTGTTTCAGTTGAGTCCTGAAGAGGATGCTCTTCTCTCTTCAGTACCGTCAGGACTGTGGACAACAGGTCCTTCAGACGTAGGACTGATTAAAAATGCACAACCTGTAGTTATAAGGCCAAAAACAGAATACAGACCATGTGTAAGACAGTATCCATTGAAACCTGATGCAATTGACGGAATCAGGCCAGTAATAGAGGATTTATTAACAGCAGGAGTAATAGTGCCATGTCCAGATTCACCATGTAACACACCCATATTTCCGGTAAAAAAGGCTCCGCCCTCAGTGGGGTGGAGAATGATTCAAGATCTGCAGGCAGTAAATGCTGCTGTGATTAAAAGAGCACCATGTGTCCCAGATCCACACACCTTGTTAAATTCGCTGAGACCAAATTCTAATAGTTTCTCAGTAATTGACATAAGTAATGCATTTTTCTCTGTGCCAGTACATCCAGATAGTCAATTCTGGTTTGCTTTTACCTTTAAAGGACAACGATATACATTCACCAGATTACCGCAGGGTTACGCAGAGAGCCCAACTATTTATTCTCAAGTCATGTCAGCATGTTTAGCCAATTTCGTTCCACCGGCAGATAGCCAACTGTTAGTGTATGTTGATGACATTTTGATTGCCTCTGACACACGAGAAAACTGCATAACTGACACAGTAGCATTATTATGTTTCTTATTTGACAATGGCCACAGAGTGAGTAGAAACAAAGTTCAGTTGTGTAGGGATAAAGTAAAATATTTAGGACATGAGTTATCAGCCACAGGGCGCACGATCCTGTCTGACAGGAAGGAAGCAATTTTGCACGCTCCAAAACCACAAACCAAAAAGCAGATGATGTCATTTCTTGGATTGACAAATTACTGCAGGGCATGGATTCCTTGCTATGCAGAGTTGACTAGTCCACTTTCTGATTTGATGTACAAAGATGATATTTCAATGTCAACCGTGTTGGAATGGAACAAAGATGCTGAGGAAGCCTTTGTAAAAGTAAAACAAACATTAGTGTCATCCACAGTTTTGGCACTACCAGATTATAGTAAACCGTTCATTCAAACAGTTGATTGTAAGAATAAGTTCATGACTAGTGTTTTGGTTCAAGTGTATGGCTCAAAATTGAGGCCAGTTGCCTACTACTCATCTAAATTGGATGCAGTAGCAAGTGCTTTACCACCATGCGTACAGGCTGTTGTTGCAGCCTCTATGGCTGTTCAAAGTAGCAGTAATGTTGTTCTATTCCATCAGCTGACATTGAAAGTTCCACATGCAGTCTCTGCACTTCTGTTGCAGACAAACATGAGCCTTTTGTCCCCAGCAAGACATCTTTCGTGCATGTCCTTGCTATTATCACAGCCACACCTTACGATAGAGCGATGTACAACATTGAATCCCTCCACATTGATACCTTTACCTGAGGATGGTGAGCCGCACAATTGTCTTGATGTAGCAACAGTTTGTACAAAAGCACGCCCAGACCTCCGGGACACACCCATCCCAAACAGTACAATCGTGTATGTGGATGGTTCTTCCACCAAAAATGCTTATGGACAAACGCAATCTGGATATGCTGTCGTCACAAATTCAGAAGTATTAGATTCTGCTTAATTGCCATCGTCATTTTCAGCACAAGCAGCTGAATTAGTTGCTTTAACTGCAGCTTGCTATCTGTTTCAAGGTACGGCCGTATCAATTTATACGGACAGCCAGTACGCTTTCAGCACAGTGCATGTGTTTGCAAAACTGTGGGAGGAGCGTGGAATGGTGACATCGTCTGGAAAGCCAGTGACTCATGCCACTCTCCTAACTGCCCTACTGCAAGCTGTGAAGTTGCCTCAACAAATTGCTATATGCAAATGTGCGGCTCACACCAATGGCTCTGACAGTGTTTCAAAAGGAAATGATTTTGCTGACAGAGCAGCAAAAGAGGCAGCAGCAGCTTCTTCTATTTTTGTTGTACAGGAAACTACTCCAGATTTGCATTTAGGTCATACACTGCTTGCTGACATGCAACAGCAGGCAACAGACAGAGAAAAACAAATGTGGATAGCTAAAGGAGCTACGTATGCAAATGACTTGTACGTATGACCACAAAAGAAACCCATATTGCCAAAAAATATGTTTAAATGGGCAGCTATTATGAGCCATGGCGTGACGCATGTCTCATCAGGGGGTATGATATCGCAATCTATCGATTGCAATCTATTTTTTGTCTTTATGGGTTCGATGCATATGCAAAACAGCATTGTAGAGCATGCATGATATGTGCAAAACACAACTCACAAGGCAATTTGAGACCCCAAAGAGGTAAATTTCCAACACCACAATATCCCTTTCAAGTGATTCATATGGATTATATACAGCTGAGTAAACATGAAGGGAAGGAATTTTGTTTAGTCATAATTGATGCCTTCTCAAAATGGGTAGAATTGTTCCCTACAAAACATGCAGATTCACTTACAGTGGCTAAAGCATTATGCAAAGACATCATCCCACGATTTGGAATACCAGAAACAGTCTATTCAGATAATGGAGCGCATTTTGTTAATACAATAGTGCAATACGTAGGAGAAGCACTACAGGTTAATCTCAAAAATCATTGTTCTTATCATCCACAAAGCGCCGGATTAGTGGAAAGGATGAATGGAACAGTAAAAAACAGACTTAGAAAGACAATGGAGGAAACAGGCAGACCATGGACGTATTGTGTAGATTTGGTAAAAATGTATATAAACATAACTAGTACCATGGGGTTGACACCGTATGAAACATTGTTTGGCAGAAAATATCGATTGCCATATTATGGACAAATTTGGGATGTACCTGAGGAAGCCAATTTGGCGGATTACATGAGAAAAATGTTAGAAGGACAACGAGGGAGAGATCCAAACACTGATGATCCCATTTCTCCACAGGAGGACCCTAAAGTGGTACCTGGAGACTGGGTGTTGATAAGAAGCATCAAGAGAAAACACTGGCATTCACCTAAATGGGAAGGGCCCTATCAAGTACTACTCACAACACCCACAGCTTTGAAAATTGGGGAAAGAAGTACATGGATTCATTTAACTCACTGTAAGAAAGTCATTTCTGCAGACACAGACAAACAGTAAGAACAGTAGGACAAGACTAGTAATAGTGTGTGAGCTTGGTGTTAAGATCCAGGTTAGACACGAAAGCTAGCAGAAGACATTAAGAAGCCACTGTTCTGAACATAGGTGTGCTGTACTGTGCAGAAATGGCGAAAGACAAAAATAAAAAGAACGAGGGTTTCTGGACCCCACGGACAGTCCTTGTTATGCTACTTTTCTTTTTTGAATTGGGATTATTATTAAAAGCCATGAGCACGGGACATGATAATAAGGATCACATCCACAGATTGCAGAGACCAAAAAGAAGTAACGAAGACCCCAGTCCGATAATAAATGCCACAGTACATAGCTGTAATGGGAATAATGCGTACCGATTTGGTGTACAAGCCTGCATTCCTAGAAATACATCTGTGATCATCTCTGTACCATATAGTGGTCTTACCCATGGAATGCCGGATGGTGACAGAGGGACTAATTACGGAAATAGTTTCTCATGGTATATGACCAACGATCAACAAGATAGGAGATGGGAAACGTTGGTAGCCGATGAATGGAGTAGATGGACACCAAGATGGACACAAACCGAGTGGGCTAAGTACCAGAGTCAAATTCTCAAAATGTATCAAACAGATGATAAGCTGTCTATAGTGGTGAATACCACAGAAAAAGGAACCATATTCCCACCTGATATAGAGGGAGACTGTTGGTTGTTCCTCCTTTGGGTATACAAACAAGGAAAAGATCCGTATTTCCATTTCTTCCTCTGTGAAACAGATAGAGTACAGCAACCAATATTGACCGAATTAAGTACGTCAAAGGGGGTGTCCATACAAGCAAAGGGGGTGCCCATACAAGCAAAGGGGGTGTCTGTACAAGGCACAAAAGACATGAAGGCAGATGACTGGTTCCTAGTAACTACAGGAATTAGTGGACAAAATAACAATTGGCTTTTAATGGCAGAACAAGCAGGACTAGCAGCAAAGAAGGACTGTGTTGTATGTATGGGACCCAGACCTATATTACAGGTAATACCGGCAGCATTACCCAAAGACTGTCTACTGACTGCTATGACACAGACATACATTGCGGCAAACAACAATTGTTCTAAGTGGGACAAGATCTATCCAGTGACCAAATTGACTAAGATTAAACCTTTATTCTCAAGCAAAGTTGGGCATGCTAACCATACATGTGTACACTTGACAGGGACAAGTAAGACTTTGGGTAGCTTAAACCACACCGCCTGGTGTAAGAATGTGGTCCATAGTACTCCCACATTCAAACCTGTCGGGAGGAGTGACGTATGGTGGTGGTGTGGGGATAACAGAATCTTTGACAGACTGCCACGGAATGTGTCAGGTTATTGTGCATTAATATCATTATTGTTACCAGTTGAAGCCATACCCATGACCCCTGAAGACGTTACGACATATGCAGCCTCTCTTATTCCTGAAGATTGGCAGAAAGGCATAGCCAGACATAGAGTGAAAAGAGATTGGAAAGGAGTGGGAAATCCAACATATATTGACGCAATAGGAGTCCCCAGGGGAGTGCCTGACGAGTATAAACTGGTTAATCAAATAGCAGCTGGATTCGAATCTTCCATCTGTTGGAAGTCCTACCCTCTTGCTTGCCTCTACTGGTGGTTGGCTCTCACTGCGGTATTATATCACTTCCTGTTCCGGAGCACAGCGGTGTTTTTCTGTATCTGTTAGCTGTTTAATCTGCGCAGTTAGATTGATCTAGTTATCTAGATTACGATTTGTTTCCCAGTGTAATCTTTACGTGCCTTAACTAAAGCACTCCTTCTGCTGAATCACCTCTAAATTATTTACACATTATTCACTTTGCGTGTTTTTAGGAATCCGCTAGCTTAGCGTAGCTACTAGCTCTTAGCCGATTTAGCATGGCGGCTTCTCCTGTCTCTCCCGCACTTTTCTGCTCTGGGTGTGAAATGTTTAGTTATTCCTCGGCCTCCTTTAGCAGTAATGGTACTTGTAATAAGTGTAGCTTATTCGTAGCTTTGGAGGCCAGGCTGGGCGAATTGGAGACTCGGCTCCGCACCGTGGAAAATTCTACAGCTAGCAAGGCCCCTGTAGTCGGTGCGGACCAAGGTAGCTTAGCCGCCGTTAGTTCCCCCCTGGCAGATCCCGAGCAGCCGGGAAAGCAGGCCGACTGGGTGACTGTGAGGAGGAAGCGTAGCCCTAAACAGAAGCCCCGTGTACACCGCCAACCCGTTCACATCTCTAACCGTTTTTTCCCACTCGACGACACACCCGCCGAGGATCAAACTCTGGTTATTGGCGACTCTGTTTTGAGAAATGTGAAGTTAGCGACACCAGCAACCATAGTCAATTGTCTTCCGGGGGCCAGAGCAGGCGACACTGAAGGAAATTTGAAACTGCTGGCTAAGGCTAAGCGTAAATTTGGTAAGATTGTAATTCACGTCGGCAGTAATGACACCCGGTTACGCCAATCGGAGGTCACTAAAATTAACATTAAATCGGTGTGTAACTTTGCAAAAACAATGTCGGACTCTGTAGTTTTCTCTGGGCCCCTCCCCAATCGGACCGGGAGTGACATGTTTAGCCGCATGTTCTCCTTGAATTGCTGGCTGTCTGAGTGGTGTCCAAAAAATGAGGTGGGCTTCATAGATAATTGGCAAAGCTTCTGGGGAAAACCTGGTCTTGTTAGGAGAGACGGCATCCATCCCACTTTGGATGGAGCAGCTCTCATTTCTAGAAATCTGGCCAATTTTCTTAAATCCTCCAAACCGTGACTATCCAGGGTTGGGACCAGGAAGCAGAGTTGTAGTCTTACACACCTCTCTGCAGCTTCTCTCCCCCTGCTATCCCCTCATTACCCCATCCCCGTAGAGACGGTGCCTGCTCCCAGACTACCAATAACCAGCAAAAATCTATTTAAGCATAAAAATTCAAAAAGAAAAAATAATATAGCACCTTCAACTGCACCACAGACTAAAACAGTTAAATGTGGTCTATTAAACATTAGGTCTCTCTCTTCTAAGTCCCTGTTGGTAAATGATATAATAATTGATCAACATATTGATTTATTCTGCCTAACAGAAACCTGGTTACAGCAGGATGAATATGTTAGTTTAAATGAGTCAACACCCCCGAGTCACACTAACTGTCAGAATGCTCGTAGCACGGGCCGGGGTGGAGGATTAGCAGCAATCTTCCATTCCAGCTTATTAATTAATCCAAAACCCAGACAGAGCTTTAATTCATTTGAAAGCTTGTCTCTTAGTCTTGTCCATCCAAATTGGAAGTCCCAAAAACCAGTTTTATTTGTTATTATCTATCGTCCACCTGGTCGTTACTGTGAGTTTCTCTGTGAATTTTCAGACCTTTTGTCTGACTTAGTGCTTAGCTCAGATAAGATAATTATAGTGGGCGATTTTAACATCCACACAGATGCTGAGAATGACAGCCTCAACACTGCATTTAATCTATTATTAGACTCTATTGGCTTTGCTCAAAAAGTAAATGAGTCCACCCACCACTTTAATCATATCTTAGATCTTGTTCTGACTTATGGTATGGAAATAGAAGACTTAACAGTATTCCCTGAAAACTCCCTTCTGTCTGATCATTTCTTAATAACATTTACATTTACTCTGATGGACTACCCAGCAGTGGGGAATAAGTTTCATTACACTAGAAGTCTTTCAGAAAGCGCTGTAACTAGGTTTAAGGATATGATTCCTTCTTTATGTTCTCTAATGCCATATACCAACACAGTGCAGAGTAGCTACCTAAACTCTGTAAGGGAGATAGAGTATCTCGTCAATAGTTTTACATCCTCATTGAAGACAACTTTGGATGCTGTAGCTCCTCTGAAAAAGAGAGCTTTAAATCAGAAGTGTCTGACTCCGTGGTATAACTCACAAACTCGTAGCTTAAAGCAGATAACCCGTAAGTTGGAGAGGAAATGGCGTCTCACTAATTTAGAAGATCTTCACTTAGCCTGGAAAAAGAGTCTGTTGCTCTATAAAAAAGCCCTCCGTAAAGCTAGGACATCTTTCTACTCATCACTAATTGAAGAAAATAAGAACAACCCCAGGTTTCTTTTCAGCACTGTAGCCAGGCTGACAAAGAGTCAGAGCTCTATTGAGCTGAGTATTCCATTAACTTTAACTAGTAATGACTTCATGACTTTCTTTGCTAACAAAATTTTAACTATTAGAGAAAAAATTACTCATAACCATCCCAAAGACGTATCGTTATCTTTGGCTGCTTTCAGTGATGCCGGTATTTGGTTAGACTCTTTCTCTCCGATTGTTCTGTCTGAGTTATTCTCATTAGTTACTTCATCCAAACCATCAACATGTTTATTAGACCCCATTCCTACCAGGCTGCTCAAGGAAGCCCTACCATTATTTAATGCTTCGATCTTAAATATGATCAATCTATCTTTGTTAGTTGGCTATGTACCACAGGCTTTTAAGGTGGCAGTAATTAAACCATTACTTAAAAAGCCATCACTTGACCCAGCTATCTTAGCTAATTATAGGCCAATCTCCAACCTTCCTTTTCTCTCAAAAATTCTTGAAAGGGTAGTTGTAAAACAGCTAACTGATCATCTGCAGAGGAATGGTCTATTTGAAGAGTTTCAGTCAGGTTTTAGAATTCATCATAGTACAGAAACAGCATTAGTGAAGGTTACAAATGATCTTCTTATGGCCTCGGACAGTGGACTCATCTCTGTGCTTGTTCTGTTAGACCTCAGTGCTGCTTTTGATACTGTTGACCATAAAATTTTATTACAGAGATTAGAGCATGCCATAGGTATTAAAGGCATTGCGCTGCGCTGGTTTGAATCATATTTGTCTAATAGATTACAATTTGTTCATGTAAATGGGGAATCTTCTTCACAGACTAAAGTTAATTATGGAGTTCCACAAGGTTCTGTGCTAGGACCAATTTTATTTACTTTATACATGCTTCCCTTAGGCAGTATTATTAGACGGTATTGCTTAAATTTTCATTGTTACGCAGATGATACCCAGCTTTATCTATCCATGAAGCCAGAGGACACACACCAATTAGCTAAACTGCAGGATTGTCTTACAGACATAAAGACATGGATGACCTCTAATTTCCTGCTTTTAAACTCAGATAAAACTGAAGTTATTGTACTTGGCCCCACAAATCTTAGAAACATGGTGTCTAACCAGATCCTTACTCTGGATGGCATTACCCTGACCTCTAGTAATACTGTGAGAAATCTTGGAGTCATTTTTGATCAGGATATGTCATTCAAAGCGCATATTAAACAAATATGTAGGACTGCTTTTTTGCATTTACGCAATATCTCTAAAATCAGAAAGGTCTTGTCTCAGAGTGATGCTGAAAAACTAATTCATGCATTTATTTCCTCTAGGCTGGACTATTGTAATTCATTATTATCAGGTTGTCCTAAAAGTTCCCTAAAAAGCCTTCAGTTAATTCAAAATGCTGCAGCTAGAGTACTGACGGGGACTAGAAGGAGAGAGCATATCTCACCCATATTGGCCTCTCTTCATTGGCTTCCTGTTAATTCTAGAATAGAATTTAAAATTCTTCTTCTTACTTATAAGGTTTTGAATAATCAGGTCCCATCTTATCTTAGGGACCTCGTAGTACCATATCACCCCAATAGAGCGCTTCGCTCTCAGACTGCAGGCTTCCTTGTAGTTCCTAGGGTTTGTAAGAGTAGAATGGGAGGCAGAGCCTTCAGCTTTCAGGCTCCTCTCCTGTGGAACCAGCTCCCAATTCAGATCAGGGAGACAGACACCCTCTCTACTTTTAAGATTAGGCTTAAAACTTTCCTTTTTGCTAAAGCTTATAGTTAGGGCTGGATCAGGTGACCCTGAACCATCCCTTAGTTATGCTGCTATAGACGTAGACTGCTGGGGGGTTCCCATGATGCACTGTTTCTTTCTCTTTTTGCTCTGTATGCACCACTCTGCATTTAATCATTAGTGATCGATCTCTGCTCCCCTCCACAGCATGTCTTTTTCTTGGTTCTCTCCCTCAGCCCCAACCAGTCCCAGCAGAAGACTGCCCCTCCCTGAGCCTGGTTCTGCTGGAGATTTCTTCCTGTTAAAAGGGAGTTTTTCCTTCCCACTGTAGCCAAGTGCTTGCTCACAGGGGGTCGTTTTGACCGTTGGGGTTTTACATAATTATTGTATGGCCTTGCCTTACAATATAAAGCGCCTTGGGGCAACTGTTTGTTGTGATTTGGCGCTATATAAAAAAATTGATTGATTGAAATTGATTGATTGATTGGTGCTCAATTAATAAAAACGTGGACAGAATAAACTACATCCACTACAATGTACAGAAATTAGGAAATTGGACTGAGGAAGGATTTAAGGCTGTCCATTCACAGTTAGAAGCCACGTCCCTTATGGCCTTCCAGAATCGTACTGCTCTGGATATGTTGTTGGCAGAGAAAGGAGGTGTTTGTGCCATGTTCGGAGAACAATGCTGCACATTCATTCCCAACAACACGGCTGCAGACGGCAGTCTCACTCAAGCCATTGACGGGCTGAGGACGTTGAACAGGAAGATGAAAGAGCACCTTATTATTATAATATAACTTTGTTTTCGCAGCCTCTAACGACTGGGAGTAAGAGAACGTTTTGACTATTGTGATGTGGTGTTTAGTGTGAAGGAGTGTGAAAGACAGGACACTTCAGGCAGATGCAGAACAGCTGATACCTGCAACAGACGAACGAGATGTGCTGACCTGAAAGTGTTCTTCCTTACAGCTGCACTTATTGACGTATGCGTTTATGTTATGGGAAGAAACTTGTCTTGCGTCATCACCCCCACCCTTAGGACAAGTTTCTTGTTTATGTGATGAGGGCGTCTCTTAATAAAAAGAGTGGAAAAGCAGGCCAGACTTTAGTGTAGCCTTGGTGTACAGCCTGGCCGCACTCCGCACGTAAAATTTGACTTTCTGTCTCACTGGTGTTTCTTGACTCTGTTTGTCTTGTTAAAGGTTTTAAAAATGTTTGGAGGAGAAAATACCCAACAGAGGTCTAGGCCAATTTAATTAAATTTGGAAGTTTAAAAATACTGTCGCTACATATTTTTGGTGCTCTCCGTAAGGCCAATAACACATTGCGAGGCTTAACTACTTATTCACTACATTAAATTAGTGCCTCCGTGAGGTGCCATTCATTCCAAATAATTAAAGTAATTCATTACAGTAATAAAAAGTCCTTTTCTGGCTGTTGAAATCTGTATTCACTTATCGAAGACACACTTTAACAAGATGACTGTATGCCACAATTAAAGAAATGTTTCCTCATTCGGACAACAATGAAATATTAATTTCCGTCCATTGACACTATGTCAATTTGTCCATTTGAAGATTGATTTTTGCACAAATGATGTCGTAAAATATCACTGTACAGCTTAAAAATCATTGTACGCAGAGTTGCTATTTGGCAGACATCCAATCTGCAAACTCTTACACCCATTCATATAAAATGTCAACTTTTTAAATAAGCTAGTGGCGTTGTTCTGTTTCAGTGCAGCTTCTTGTTCTGACTTTAACGGCAATGAAAGACACACACAAGTCTTTCATTGCCAACTGTAAATGGTAATCAAACCGTTCCAATTGTATCTTTCTGAACTCTCCCGCATCAATAACAGGTGATAACTTCAGTTATCTATATAATTTTATTACTGGTAAATTTTAGAATTAATGTAGATGTGATATACTCTATCAATTATCTGGAAACTACTTTTTGCGCGGGAATTCATCACGCATGTCGGTCACGGGCGTGTACTAACAGAGTTTTTCAGCCATAACGAGAGTGTCCATTTTTAGCTTGACATAAGCTAAGCTAATGGCGCTTGTGAGAGTGTGGGCTGAACCCTCCCCCTGCAGAGAGCAGAAGAGGGTGGTGTCAGTCGCAAATGTTGGTGACAGTTTACACCAGTGAGGAGAAATGGAAACAATACAGACTTTAAAAAAAAAAGATTTTTAAACATTATGAATCGACTGTGAATTGTTAATGATCAGTTATGATTCTGATGTGAACCAACTTGTTTTTCCCTTTCTTTTTTTTTTTAACACCTCTGACTCATTGACTGGTTGAAAATTTCCATGTGATCATTTATAGTGAATAAGAGACCAGAAACTATGTGAGGCTCCTAAATAAAAATGGAAGTGTGCCTTTATTGCTTTGGAAGTACTGCACCATGAACCACAGTGTTTGTATTTAAAAATAAGGAGTTTGTACAATATTAGTGACTCAGAATATTAACAATAATAAAAAGGTAAACTTGGCATTCTGACACTTTGATAAACTTGAGCAAAAATCTCATGGTTTCACCGGATTTACAGATTATCAGTTTCTTACAGCTCTAAAATGTGATTTTGAAGTGTCTGAATAAAAAAAAGGTTTTTCAAATTTTTTAAGCAACATATAGAACATTCAGAACATTACTAAATGTGTATGTTAAAATACTGAAATAAAACAGTTGGTAAATTGTTCTATATATCTAGTCAATAATGACAATATTACTTTGTGGAGTCGGCAAAAGAATAAAAGGTTTAATACGAGTGAAGTGCCGTGCAGCGGCGTGAAGCTTGCTCATGGTACAAGGAGTCCCAAACAGGAAGTGCCAAATATTGAGTCCACAGTGAAACAGGAAATGTCAAACACTTCCTGGATCGACACTTCCTGGATTGACAGACGGATCCCATTGTATCTCGCAGGAACTCAGTGGCAAGTTCACACTGAAACAGGAAGTGTGAAATTTTGAGTCCACAGTGAAACAGGAATTGTCAAATGTTGAACACTTCCTGGCATTGGTGGAGGCTACGGTTGCACTGGACTCCCCTAAAATGTGATTGGACACAGATGATTGACATTTCACAGCACCACACGTCTGGTTAAAAAGAGCTGCATTTTGAAATAAGTGAGTCGCATTGCAGAATAGGGTGGGGCAGGCGCCACTTATGCAACCCATCATCTTGGCTTTTATATTTTTAATTAATTTATATCAAGTTGCCTCACAGCGAGAAGGTCGTGGGTTCAATGCCCGTGGCCTTTCTGTGTGGAGTTTGCATGTTCTCCACATGTTTGCGTGGGTTTCCTCCGGGTGCTCCGGTTTCCTCCCACATCCAAAGACATGCGGGTTAGGTGGATTGGACTCTTTAAAACTGTCCGTAGGTGTGTGTGGGTGTGTTTGTGTTTGTTTGTCTGTTTGTGGCCCTGCGACAGGCTGGCGTCCTGTCCTGGGTGTACCCCGCCTCGCGCTCTATGACTGCTGGGATAGGCTCCAGCCCCCCGCGACCCTTAATTGGACTAAGCGGTAGAAGATGAATGAATGAATGAATGAATATATCAAGTTGTAGGGATTTACTTTCAGTTTGAGTCTAAGGAAGATAATTTTAGCCTGATTTACTTTTTGTATTTGAAACGCCATAAACAAATTAAAATGAGTGACGTACCAAGGGGCTGAATATATTTGCAACCCGCTGTACATTATAATCACAGGAACAGTGTGAAAAAAATCTTTAATGGTTTTAGGCACCATAGACCTGTGGTGATAGGTCTGTGGACTGAGTGATCGCTCTACAACTCAGAGGCTAAGCCCCCCCCCCCATGCATATTTTTTCTTCTCTGCAAATTTACACATTCCACAGAAACAGCCCTGAAGAATTTTTCCAAAACAGAAAAATTTTCACCCACAGAAATTTAACCAGACATCCGTTCAGTGGTCATGTGATGTAACTGACAGTTTGAAATGTTTAAAAGATCAAAATGTGCTGGTGGCTCACCGTCCAGCAGGAAGTGAGGGGAAGGCCACAGATTTCAGCTTCTTCTCCTCCGCGGCTGACAGGCAGTTCTTCACCGTCTTCTCCAGCTGGTCCTCGCACTTATCTGACCCCCACTGAGGGACGTTACAGTGGATGACAAAGCGAGCAGCCATCCCAATGGCCTGACTCACCGCAACTGTGGAGCCAAAGACATTATCAAGGTCACTGCAATTCAACACGTTTATCCTTGACATGGTTTAGAGGGGAACTCCCACATTTTTCTACATCAGCTCCAATTTTAGACATTTTTATGAAAATCAAGACAAGAATGATTTGAACTGGCACAGCACCGATACCTGCTAGGAGCTGATACCATGGAGTTAACTGGCTAATTCATCACACAAGGCAAGCTGGAAACACTCTCTTCCTGTCATTGCTGAACAAGTGAAAATGACTAAGTGGTGAGGAGCACCAACTAGATGATAGCGAGACTAAGATCAGCAGTAAACCTACAATGTGTTTATGCTGTAAATCAGTAACGCACAGATTATTCCGCTGTCATCCTGAGTAAAAACATGAATCCTAAAGCATCATACTGAGGTCATAAAATCAGAGTTCAGCAGCTCATCTCCATCTTATAAAGAAATCAGTTTTCCAGGTGCAAATTTCTTCAGCGTGTGTGGTCAGGCACAAGCCATCTGGTGCACACAAGTTGATATATATTAATCGTTTCATGTGGATGTGATGTGTACGTGTGCTGGAAGATGAAATTAGTCTAAAGATGTTACAGTTAAGAAAGGGAAAGAGTTGTTTACCAAGACCAGAACACACATTTTTCCATCAGAATAAAGAGGACATTGTGAATTTTTTCATTTCCTGATGTGGACACTGTTAAGGGCATCTTTTTGTTTTTGTTGTTAAACCTCCTTCATGATCGTTCAGCTCATTCTCACTTTGGCTTTAATCAATGAACCTCTACACTGCCATCACTGAATCCATCATCTCCTCCTACATCACCGTCTGGTACGCTGCTGCCACTAAGGACAGGTGTAGACTGCAGGGTCTCATACACGCAGCAGAGAAGATGATCGACTGCAGTCTATAACCCCTACAGGACCTGTATGCTTCCAGGGCCCTGAGGTGAGATTGTGGAAGATTGTGGACAATCCCCCCCCACCCAGGTCACAAACCTTTTGTCACCCTCCCCTCTGGCAGGAGGCTGAGGTCCATCAGGACCAAAACCTCAAGACACAAAACAGCTTCTTTCCATCCACAGCTAGAATAATAATGCCAGAGACCACCATTTACCCTGCCTCCCCTTCCACCATAAAGCACAGCTTGTTCATCCCTGCACTGAAAGGTACTGCACATCTGTAGTCCAATCACCTGTTTTTGCACTGTTCCATTCCATTACGTTTTACTTATTTAAACAGTGAATATAGTTTTGTCTGAATCTTCTTATCAAAGTGTTTTTCTTTTCTTTTTCTTATTGTTTATGCACCAATAACACCAGATCAAATTCCTTGTATGTGCAAACTTACTTGGCAATAAATTTGATTCTGATTCTAAAACCCTGAGCTTTAACAGTTTTATTCAAGACTAAAACAGCCCGTTTCTCAACAAATGATGAGACATTATCACTTGCGGAATCTGCACAGCACAAGTGGCAGACTTGTTTTAGCGTCCACACTGACACTCTGTCATCTCTTACAGATTCTTTAATTTTAAAAAAACTTGTTCTGATTAGGTGTATTTGGACAAACTTCATCATCACGTGATGAAGTTTGTCCAAATACACCTGATCAGAACAAGCAGCTCATCTCCATCTTATAAAGATGGAGATGAGCTGCTTGTTGGAGATGTGTGCTCACCACTTCAGAAATTAAGATGATATTTTAAAATAAACATTTTATACTCAAAAATTAAAATTATGCTCTTTAATTTCAAAGCCACCTACTGTCAAAGTGGTGATGTGTTTTAGTTGCAATAAAGACGGCGACATGTTTCTATCATATCTGCAGCAATTAGCTGCATGCACACATTTATTTGTGCAGTTACAGTGCACAAACTGTCGGTTACCTCTGCAGCGCCTCAACTAGTCTACATGTTTGAAGTCTATCATGAAGCATGACACAGCATAAATATAATATGAATACACAAATATCCTACATCTGCTGCTTGTGCACGTCCAGCAGCATCACACACCGTACATTTGTTTGCGTGTGTGTCCTTCTGCACAATGCATCTGCTAATCAGCAGCAAAGACAGGAGCATAATGTGCTTTCATCCATCCATCCATCCATCCATTTTCTTCCGCTTTATCCGGAGTTGGGTCGCGGGGGCAGCAGCTCAAGCAAAGCCGCCCAGACCTCCCGATCCACACACACCTCCTCCAGCTCCTCCGGGGGAACCCCAAGGCGTTCCCAAGCCAGCCGAGAGATGTAGTCCCTCCAGCGTGTCCTGGGTCTTCCCCGGGGCCTCCTCCCAGTGGGACGTGCCCGGAACACCTCTCCACCGAGGCGTCCAGGGGGCATCCGGAAAAGATGCCAGAGCCACCTCAACTAACTCCTTTCGATGTGGAGGAGCAGCGGCTCGACTCCAAGCTCCTCCCGAGTGACCAGCTCCTCACCCTATCTCTAAGGGAGCGCCCAGCCACCCTGCGGAGGAAACTCATCTCGGCCGTTTGTACTTGCGATCTCGTTCTTTCGGTCATGAGCCAAATCTCATGACCATAGGTGAGGATCGGAACGTAGATCGATCGGTAAATCGAGAGCTTTGCCCCCCTACTCAGCTCTCTCATCACCACGACGGTCGGATACAGCAACCGCATCACTGCAGATGCTGCACTGATCCGTCTATTGATCTCACGCTCCATCCATCCCTCACTCGTGAACAAGACCCCGAGATACTTAAACTCCTCCACTTGAGGCAAGGACACTCCACCGACCTGAAGAGGGCAAAGCACCTTTTTCCGGTCGAGAACCATGGCCTCGGATTTGGAGGTGCTGATTTTCATCCCGGACGCTTCACACTCGGCGGTGACTTCGGCCTGGGTAATGGATGAGTCCGCCTCCGAGTCCCCAGTCTCTGCTTCCTCTTCGGAAGATGTGACGATGGGATTGAGGAGATCCTCGAAGTACTCCTTCCACCGCCCGACAACATCCCCAGTCAGGGTCAACAGCTCCCCACCCGCACCATAAACAGTGCTGGTGGAGAGCTGCTTCCGCCTCCTGAGGCGTCGGACGGTTTGCCAGAATCTCTTCGAGGCCGACCAATAGTCCTCCTCCATAGCCTCCCCGAACTCCTCCCAGACCCGAGTTTTTGCCTCTGCGACCGCATAGGCTGCGGCACGCTTGGCCTGCCAGTACCTGTCAGCTGCCTCTGGGGTCCCACCTACCAACAAAGATAAGTAGGACTCCTTCTTCAGCTTGATGGCATCCCTTAGTTCCGGTGTCCACCACCGGGTTTGGGGATTGCCGTCGTGACAGGCACCAGAGACCTTGCGACCACAGCTACGAGCAGCCGCATCGACAATGGAGGTGGAGAACATGGTCCACTCGAACTCCATGTCTCCAACCTGCCCCGGGATCTGGGAGAAGCTCTCCCGGAGGTGAGAGTTGAAGACCTCGCTGACAGAGGGTTCCGCCAGTCGTTCCCAGCAGACCCTCACGATACGTTTGGGCCTGCCAGGTCTTACCGGCTTCCTACCCTCCCAGCGGATCCAACTCACCACCAGGTGGTGATCAGTCAACAGCTCTGCCCCTCTCTTCACCCGTGTGTCCGAAGGTCAGATGATACGACTACAAAGTCGATCATCGACCTCCGGCTCAGGATGTCCTGGTGCCACGTGCACTTGTGGACACCCTTGTGCTCGAACATGGTGTTCGTGATGGACAAACTGTGACTAGCACAGAAGTCCAACAACTGAACACCACTCGGGTTCAGATCGGGGAAGCCGTGCTTCCCGATCACCCCCCTCCAGGTCTCACTGTCGCCGACCACGTGGGCGTTGAAATCCCCCAGGAGAACGATGGAGAACAATGGAGTCCCCAGTTGGAGCGCTATCTAGTACCCCTCCCAGGGACTCCAGGAATGTCGGGTACTCTGCACTGCTGCTCGGCCCGTAGGCGGAGACAACGGTGAGAGACCTGTCCCCGACCCGAAGGCGTAGGGACGCGACCCTCTCGTTCACCGGAGTGAACTCCAACACTTGGCGACTGAGCTGGGGAGCAATAAGCAATGCGACCCCAGCTCTCCGCCTCTCCCCGTGGGCGACGCCAGAAAAATGAAGCGTCCAGCCCCTCTCCAGGAGTTGGGTACCAGAGCCCAAGCTGTGCGTGGAAGTGCACAGCTCGCGCGCGAGCCCCAACCCCAGGCCTGGCTCCAGGGTGGGACCCCGGCTCCGCCATACCGGGCGACGTCACGGTCCTTGATCTTTTACTGGTCATAAAGGTCATGTGCTTTCACAATACATAAAGATCTTAAGCCTGTGCTACTGCGAAGAAAAAAGTTCAGCTTTTGGGTATAACTTGTGTTTCATATGCAGTTAGTAGTATGGTGATAGCTGTAGTAGTAACAGATGATAACTGATCTGTGGTACATATGGACTCTACCCCCCCCCCCCCCCGCCCCACCACCCGTGCTTCAGGGTTCAGCACACATGCAAACCACAGATTAATTGCGAAGTTTATAATGCTGTTCATGTTGATGCAGTTAAAGTAAAATCACAGTCTGCTGCGCATGCATGTCGTGAATGCAGCCTGTTAAAAACAGCCACATGCTTCTCTTGCTGCACGCTCAGTGCACTGCTGGATCCAAAAAGCGACAGAATATCTCAAAAATTAAAGAAACTGTATTTGAAGAAACTTTTTGCATTTGAAAGGGTTAGGGTTAGGGTCAGCTGAAACCAGTTATTGAACCCAGCTCACGTTCCCTATTAGTGGGTGAACAATCCAACGCTTGGTGAATTCTGCTTCACAATGATAGGAAGAGCCGACATCGAAGGATCAAAAAGCGACGTCGCTATGAACGCCTGGCCGCCACAAGCCAGTTATCCCTGTGGTAACTGACTAAAGTGTAATATGTGATCTCTGTTGGACAAGATTAGGAATGAACATATCAGAGGGACAGCTCAGGTGGGACGGTTTGGAGACAAAGTCAGAGAGGCGAGATTGAGATGGTTTGGACATGTGCAGAGGAGGGACTCAGGTTATATAGGGAAAAGGATGCTGAGGATGGAGCCACCATGTACGAGGAGAAGAGGGAGGCCAAAGAGGAGGTTTATGGATGTGCTGAGGGAGGACATGCAGGTGGTTGGTGTGACAGAGGAAGATACAGAGGACAGGGTGAGATGGAAACGATTGATCTGCTGTGGCGACCCCTAATGGGAGCAGCCGAAAGACAAAGAAGAAGAAAGTTTCTTTTCTTTGGTGATAACTTTCAACTTTCCATTAATTCGTACCTGTCCTGTGCCTAACGCAACTCACTCCAACTCATTGCATATGCTTGTCTAAACCCCCCGTAGTTGGCACATTGCTTCTTTCTGTACCCCTAAACTCTGCACCTATGTAGATTCTGAAATTGTTTCTATTATCTCTCTCTCTCTCTCTCCCTCCAAGAATTAGCTCTTTAGAATGCAGAAATGTGCAAATGTAAAAGAACAAAATGGTGTTTATGTTTTTGTACACATGTAAATGGTGCCGTTGTTGGGTGAGTGGCTGAACAACAGATGGGAGTCCTGCCCTGAGTACATGTACCATTTTAAAGACAGAGCATTTTCAAAATGCCATGAAATCCACCAATAAAATAAATGAATAAAAGTACTGAATTTACTAATATTTGGAGTCAGTCTGGGTCAGTAAAGCAAACTTTACTGTCACAAGAGCCATTTTTGTCCCATCTTCCACATAAGTTTGACTTTTAAAATGAATGAATAAAGATAACACAGCTTATAAGGGTTTTTTTTAATATACGAGGTCTGTCAATAAAGCAACGGTCCTTTTTATTTTTTTCAAAAACTATATGGATTTCATTCATATGTTTTTACGTCAGACACGCTTGAACCCTCGTGCGCATGCGTGAGTTTTTCCACGCCTGTCGGTGACGTCATTCGCCTGTGAGCACTCCTTGTGGGAGGAGTCGTCCAGCCCCTCGTCGGAATTCCTTTGTCTGAGAAGTTGCTGAGAGACTGGCGCGTTGTTTGATCAAAATTTTTTCTAAACCTGTGAGACACATCGAAGTGGACACGGTTCGAAAAATTAAGCTGGTTTTTAGTGAAAATTTTAACGGCTGATGAGAGATTTTGAGGTGATTCTGTCGCTTTAAGGACTTCCCACGGTGCGAGACGTCGCTCAGCGCTCTCAGCCGCCGTCGTCAGCCTGTTCAAGCTGAAAACCTCCACATTTCAGGCTCTATTGATCCAGGATGTTGTGAGAGAACAGAGAAGTTTCAGAAGAAGTCGGTTTCAGCATTTTATCCGGATATTCCACTGTTAAAGGAGATTTTTTTAATGAAAGACGTGCGGACGGGTCCGCGCGTCGGGACGCAGCCGACGCGGTGCGGCGGCACAGGAAGAACACCTCTGTGTTGATAACCATTTGTAAAATCCAGGCGGCTTTTGATGGCTTTCAGTGGAGTGAGTATATGAGAAATTGTTTAACAGCAGGACATGTTCCAACTTGTCCTTAAGGCTTTCAACAGAGGTGTTTTTCCTGTGGCGGAGCGTCGCGTCGGCTGCGTCCCGACGCGCGGACCCGTCCGCACGTCTTTCATTAAAAAAATCTCCTTTAACAGTGGAATATCCGGATAAAATGCTGAAACCGACTTCTTCTGAAACTTCTCTGTTCTCTCACGACGTCCTGGATCAATAGAGCCTGAAATGTGGAGGTTTTCAGCTTGAACAGGCTGACGACGGCGGCTGAGAGCGCTGCACGACGTCTCGCACCGTGGGAAGTCCTTAAAGCGACAGAATCACCTCAAAATCTCTCATCAGCCGTTAAAATTTTCACTGAAAACCAGCTTAATTTTTCGAACCGTGTCCACTTCGATGTGTCTCACAGGTTTAGAAAAAATTTTGATCAAACAACGCGCCAGTCTCTCAGCAACTTCTCAGACAAAGGAATTCCGACGAGGGGCTGGACGACTCCTCCCACAAGGAGTGCTCACAGGCGAATGACGTCACCGACAGGCGTGGAAAAACTCACGCATGCGCACGAGGGTTCAAGCGTGTCTGACGTAAAAACATATGAATGAAATCCATATAGTTTTTGAAAAAAATAAAAAGGACCATTACTTTATTGACAGACCTCGTATAATGGTCCTCCTGAATATTCTACGTTAAATCCCGACACTAGTTCAGATTCTCTTTTTGTCAGGTCAAATGGTGCTCGATTGGTTTCTGCTGAAACTGAGGTGAATCATATTTTGAGGGGTCAGGCGTGTAATATAAAGGGCATTTTCTTCTTGTGTAATATTGAAGCTTGTTAAAGAAAAGTTATCTGTTATGAGAAGTAAACTTAATAGAATATTAGGGCTTGGACAGCTTCATAGGAAATTGTGCAACTGCTCATGAGGCTCAACTATGTATTTATAGATCAACTATATTTTAAAAAAAATGTTCTTTTTGTTTTGTTTTTTTACAACCACAAATCAGAAAAGTTTGGATGATATGAAAAATATGTGTGTGTAGGGAGGGGGGTAACCCACGATGATCCTGACATTTTCTTTGACTTCTATTTACTGGAGACTGTTTGAAACCAATAGATTTCATGTTTTGTCAGGTCAGTTTATTTGGTAATTTATTTGGTATCCATACCTACATCCATACCTACAAAAAGCCTGCAGCTTTTTCTGAGAAACATCAGGGGATGAAAACATGAACATTTCCACATCTGTGACTATTTCTTCGACCTCATCAATCATTCAGAAATACAAACAGTGTTGTACTTTAAGGTAAATCTGACAAGTGAGGCAAGTCACAAAGACACAACTCTGGATGAATTTTTGGCTTCTGTGGGTGTGAGTGGAGAATTAGTGTGAATAGTGCAACATTTTTTATTTTTATCTTCATTTTACATACAGTCCCAACTTCTTCTGGCTTGTGGGTGTTTCTGTTGCATTTCTGAAATTACAGAACTGCTATAAAGAAAACTGCGAACATTTTATTGTTTTTTTAAAACTTTGTAGAACAAATGCAAACACCAAACCAAGGAAAAAATACCTGGACATGTACAGGCAAACTTCGATATAAACTGAACAGAACAATGCAGGCTGATTAGACTCCCCATATTTTTTGTAAATAAATAAGAATAAAATAAGAGGTAAGTCACTTTGAAGTGAATAAAACATATAGCTGTAGCTTAATAACTTTGAAAAATAACAAAAATCAGTAGCTTGTATTTTTATTCTGACCCCAGTTCATTTAAGTGTGATGAAGTCATCCTTTTTTCTCCTCACTCAGCCATGTTTTGTGTTTGAGCACTACATAAGCTCAAGATTGAACAAATAAATACCTTTGGAAAATAACAGCTCTTAAAGTTCAGAGTTCTCACCTGCTTTATGTGATCTGTGCCTCTGAACATCACCGCAGAGCTTCTCCACATCCGTTTTTGTTTTTTGTTTTTTTAAATGAAAGTTCAGAGTTCTCACCTGCTTTATGTGATCTGTGCCTCTGAACATCACCGCAGAGTTTCTCCACATGTTTTTGTTTTTTGTTTTTTTAAATGAACTTTAGCTTTATCGACTGACAAAGTTTGATCCAGATTACAGATTTTGTGGCCATTTGAGTTTAATATTGAAAAACCCCATTTAATGTACATTTTAATCAAACATGCTTCAATCACTGTCATTTTTCTGTTATGGATGTACACCACCAAAATTGGGCAGAGGTTCCAACTCCGCCTGTTTGTCTTCCAGTTATCAGTCAGAAACCAAGTGCCAAAAAGCAATGACGAACTGTGCATAGCAAAGATAACCTGTCTTTCTGTGAAAATGATCTGAAAAAGAATTTAGAAACTCAAAAAGTTGGGGAAAAACAACCTGACAACACCACAAAAAAACTGTGCTTCAAACTAAATACATTAACTAAATACATATTCCTGGCAGTTGATCACATCTAATTTAGTTTATGAAAAGTCACTTCTAACATGGGTTAAAGCAATAAATTTTCATCTGACTGAAATGTCTTCCTGGCAAAAATTCCCTAAAATGTGGCGTAGTGGGGGCACACACTCTTTTTTCCCCTCAATAAATACAATAAACACATTATACAGCATACAAATCTATTCTAAATAGCCTCTAAGGAGAGACAGACAAAGCATAAAAAGAATGCAAAACTTGAAACGGTGAAGGGGGGCGGGGTGTAGTCTTGATTCTGGGGGGTCTGGGGGTGCCAAACCCCCTCCCGGCCCCAGAATATTTTTTAGAGACCAAGTCAAATTTTGTGTATTCTGGTGAATTTTAACAGGTATGAAGCCCTCTGAAACAAATAAAACTAACTTCAATCTGTGAAGTAAAAACACAGTATTGATTATGGGGGGGTCTGGGGGATCTCCCCCAGAATTGTTTTTAAAAGAGCAAGTCAAATTTTGTATATTCTAGTGAATTTTAATGGGTATGAAGCCCTCTGAAACAAAGAAAACTCACTTCAAACTATGGGGGTCTGGGGGATCTCCCCCAGAAAATTTTTTAAAAGAGCAAGTCAAATTTTTTACATTCTGGTGAATTTTAATGGGTATGAAGTCCTCTGAAACAAAGAAAACTCACTTCAAACTGTCAAGTAAAAATTCTTTGTCTTCTGTAGTATCTGTTCTAATCCGGTGAATGCACCAAATGGGTGCTGTACTGCTGGCTGTACAGTCAATAAAATACAAAATTAGGGCCTAAAGCAACTGACAACGTTGTTCTGCTGTGCACTGTCACCAGTTTTGAAAATGCATGCGCACTGAGAAACTCAAAACTGGGGAATTCGCATTTAATCGGTAAAATGCTGTCACTCATAAAACAAAGTAGGGCTACAACTAACGATTATTTTAGTGATCGATTAATCTTTTTGTTGTTGTTTGTTTTTGTTTTTTTACTTACATGTGAGTTTTGCCATTATTTCTTGAAGTGAGTTATTATTAAAAGGCCTTTGTCACGCAACATCAACGTCTGAGCTTGTAATAAATAAATAATGTTATATTCTCGTCAAAAACATACGTGGAGTAGTGTTTTGTTTTATTTTGCACATACATACATCACTGACACACCACAGAGATGTGGCCTGACTAAAGTGTAATATGAAAAAAGACACAAAGGTGCAGTTAACTGCTTTTTATTTTTTCTTGTGTAAAAACACAGCTTAGATGTGATTTCACCAAAACAAATTGTCATTAAACTTAAATAAAACAGGGATGAAGTGGAGTCACTGTCACGGTTTCGGCCAGATCTGGGGATTTATTCTGTTTTTTCATCCTTTCTGTTGTTCTTTTCAGCTTTGATTTATTAATATTTATTTTCATCAGGATTTATTCTGTCATGTTTTTCTTGTTACTTTGTTCTTGTTATGATTCACTAGTTATTTTGTTTTCATCATATGGTTATTCCCAGTTCTGTTCTAGTTTTGTTCTGTCAGATTATGTTTGCATTATTGATCATTAGTGTATTTTCTCATTTGTGTTATCTATTATGCTTTATACCGGGGTTTTGCTTTCTGTTTTCATGTTTGTTTGTTTTTTTGTTAGTTCATTCATCAGCTTGTTTTCCTAGTCTAGTTCTGCTCTTGTATTTGTTTCCAATCAGTTCTCATGTTCTTGCCTGCTTCCAGCCATAGTAATAGTTCCCTGGTTTTCCTCACGCCCCTCTGAGTTCTGTTTCACTCCGCGCCCTGCACCTGCTCTGTGTTTTCATCCCTCTTGCATTTCCGTCTGTGTTGTCATGTCACTCCACTAGCTCTGTGCCCTCCTCTCACACTTTGTCCCAGTCCGCTTTGTTTTCATTTACTCACGCTCTTGACATCGGTTCACATTAGGGATGTCCCGATCAGGTTTTTTTGGCCCCGATCCGATTCCGAGTCATCTGATTTTGAGTATCTGCCGATACCGAGTTCTGATCCGATACTTTAAAAAACTGAATGAACAATGAACAAATGCTAAATATATAATTATTTTATTTTAATCACCTTATTTTATTTATCAATTAAACAGTGCACTTCTCCTTGAGGTAGCTTGAACAATCAAGTAATAATCTACCAGACTTAAAAAACGTACAAATTTCCATGTTATTTTATTTGTCTAAAAATAAATGTCAAAGGTTCCGTATGTTAAACAAGAAATGATCTAATCTGAAATAAAAGGTGGTTTTAATGTATAGATGAAAGGTTTTTAAAGAACCATTTATTGATTTAGCTATTTTAATTACAAGTGTTCTAAACTTTTTTAAACAGTAATCAGAAATTTTGAGGTAACAAACAACAACAACAAAAAACATTTCCAAGGATTTTTCCTCAGACACATATCTGTGGTTCAAATCCCTGCCTGATTGGAAAATCACTAAGGGCCCTTGGGCAAGGTCTTTAATCCCTTATTGCTCCCGGTGTGTAGTGAGCGCCTTGTATGGCAGCACCCTGACATTGGGGTGAATGTGAGGCATAATTGTAAAGCACTTTGTCTGATGCAGATGGAAAAGCGCTTTATAAATGCAATCCATTTACCATTTGTACAGATCAGTGGTTTCTGCCACTAGTCTTCTGTGTTTTGGACAGCGCAAAGCTATGTCACAGCTCACAGCGTCGAAAGTTCAAAAGTCAACTTGAAAAGTAAAAGAAAAAAAAACAAAACAACAACTTACATTTGCATCCTGACAGTCCTCAGTGCCCCTCTGATGCTTTATCAGTGTTCAACAAGTTCAGAGCAGCGCAGTGAACGTGAATGAAGACGGAAGCTCTTTAAGACGCGCTCCTAAATGTGATGAGTGTGCACGTCGCTCGTGCGCACACCATCTCTCGCTCCATTTTGCAGACAAACGATCACAGGACAATTTGTTTTTTTTCTTTTTGTTAATCAGATGACAGATCGTCGTCCTGAGCACTTGGTCAGCACCGGGTCCTGCTGTGCACGGAAGGATGACTGAGCAAGAGTTTTGGTGGGAAAGTGTCCATCATCCTCCTGTCGTTCCATCAAGGCATCAGGCTGAGCGCGTAAACACACCAACAGCAGCTCTGCGAAAGAAACTTTACGAGCGTAACTCCCCCACCTCTGTCCAGCTGAACTTATGTTTTTTCTTTTGTTCAATTAAAAAAAAAAGATTGGGTTGAACTTTGACCGCGTCAGCCTGCCAACAAGCGGCAATGTGCGCTCCCGTCAGAAGCGTCACATCAAAAGCCGAGCTAAAGCGACGCTTCTGAGGCCTCTAAAAAGCAACGCATCTCACGTCTCTGACGCTTCCGACGTGTGAAAGGCCCATTAATCTCCAATAATGAGCCTGAAATAGCGCTGATCAAAATAATGAGGATAAAATCTATATCGGATTCCTGATCGGCATGCAACGTCCGATTTCAATCAAGTCTGAAACCACGTGATCGGGCCCGATTTCCGATCACATGATCGGATCGGGACATCCCTAGTTCACATATCTTTGTCTATTACATCACTCCATTTTGTGCACTCCCTTCCTCACCATCTTGCACAGTGTTGGTTCTTTGTTCTTTAGCCACGCCCCCTTTCTGGATCCTTTTTCTCACATGCACCTTGTTAACACCACCTGTTCCTAATTAGTCCACATGCATATAAACCCTCACAGCCTCACAGTCCCTCACCAGATTGTTGTCACTTCCAGGACACTTTCCAGCCCCCCTGTTCTCTGTCCTGATTAGTCTTGCCGTGTACCAGTTCTTCGCTCTGAGTTTCTTGACCGTGCCTTTTTGCCTCAGTCTATATGCCAGTGTTTGCCCGTGCCTCAGACCCCTGCCTGGAGTTGAATGCGTTTTTGCCTCACCCTGTTTGTGCCTCTGCTCCGTTTTCTGACAACCTGTGTACCGAACCTCTGCCTGAATTAAAAACGACAACTTCTTATACCCCAAAGCCTGGTTTGGGAGTTTGTATTGTGGGTCCACCGGCTGCTGGTGTCGAGCAGCCGCCCGCCTTGACAGTCACTAGGTGTTCACAGGAAACAGTTATTTATTTCTATATTTATTTATTTATGTTCATTGTTAGTTGGTGGGTGGCATGGTGGCTTGGTGGTTAGCAATGTTGCCTCACAGCAAGAAGGTCATGAGTTCGATTCCCGTGGCCTTTCTGTGTGGAGTTTGCATGTTCTCCCTGGTTTCCTCCGGGTGCTCCGGTTTCCTCCCACATCCAAAAACATGCGGGTTAGGTGGACTGGAATCTTTAAATTGTCCGTAGGTGTGTGTGTGGGTGTGTCTGTGTTTGTTTGTCTGTTTGTGGCCCTGCGACAGACTGGCGTCCTGTCCTGCCATAGAGCCTATCCTAGTGCTCTATGGCTGCTGGGATAGGCTCCAGCCCCCCATGACCCTTAACTGGACTAAGTAATAGAAGATGAATGAAATGAATGAATGTTAGTTAGTTTTATGTTTTCTGTTGTGTTTTGTTTCATCAGGTTCTTTTTGTCTGTTTCTCTAAAATTGTATTGTAGCAATATTAGTTATGATCACTTTTGTTGTTGTTGC
This sequence comes from Thalassophryne amazonica, assembly GCF_902500255.1. NCBI lineage: Eukaryota > Metazoa > Chordata > Actinopteri > Batrachoidiformes > Batrachoididae > Thalassophryne > Thalassophryne amazonica. Next base: position 87,859,210 of record NC_047115.1, read on the forward strand.
TGCTATTATTATTAATATATAAAAAAATAAATAAAAAATATTACAATTCGTAATGCATTAGACTTTTTTACGACAACAATTAAGACAACAGCCATTAATTATTTATTATACAGAAAACAAATGCACACAAACTGTGCTGAGATGCAAATAGCTTAACGTTAACTTTAACATTGAAAACGCCATAGACATGCTAACCCGTTAGCATCGGTCATGTTTTTAAGTTATAAAGTACATCTATCAACTGTTTTAGAAGACCATAACAGGTCGGTTTAATCCTTTTAATACCCACCTATTTTCGGCTTGTGCACAAAAGTTGGACCTACCCAAGTGCCAAAGGTCATAAAAATAACATCTTACACCTCACAATATGCCTCATTTTAAAGTACAGTTCTTCTAGTTTCTTGTGATATCCACCTTAACACTTTAACTATTACACAAATCAAACAATAGCAGCTTAAATTTGACAAAGTTTTATGTATTTTTCTCTTGAAAATAATAAACCTATGTATTCATGTCATTGGTTGAGTTTACATTATACTATGCATTTGAAATTCACAACACTTGTTATTCATGATGTTAACAACAAGTGTGACAAGTTTTATGTCTTTGGAACAAAGTATGTTGATACTGTAGGTGTTTTTATATGAAATGGCTCCATTCGGCACAAGTGTGCCAAATCTTGCCAAATGTGCCAACTTTGGTACATGCATGAAATGAGTGGTAAACTCATTTCATCATAAAAAAAAAAAAAAGGTTTTTAATCATACAGATAGCTATAAAAATAATCTAGACAATGTTTTTGTTAGGACTGGTTTTCAGTCCGATCGCTGTGCGCTCACCGATAACAACAGTCTGTATCATCCACTTTACGCACGCTATTTACAAGTCTACAGAGTGAAGAACCCCCCAAGACCCGCCTATCAATGGAAACCTCTGCTTATTGGCTATAGGTTGGTGTCAATCATTTTGACGTAGACCGTAATATGAGGTGATGGCACATGAGAAAACAAGGGGAGAGCATGCGCATTGCCGTTCAGCGACAGGAGCATTTGTTTTACTCAAAGGGGTGGAGAAGTCTACTCTTTTCACGTAGACTTAAGAGGATTGTGGTGGCTTGGAGATAATAATCTAACGAACACGCACATACCAAGAAGATGGCGGCCATGTATGGACAAGAGCCTCTTTTTCCATTCCAGAAAGTACATAAAGACTTTTTTTCAATTTTTTTTAACAGAAGAAAAACATGTTTTGAAGGATTATATCTGCACAGGGCGCATTTTTATGGAAGAAAGGATTATACATTGTGATTCTACAGGATCTAACGAGTGTTTTAACACCAAATATGAGTGAAAAGGACGCAGTATGGTTACTTACACCTTGTTAGATGTAAGTAAAATGTTTTTTCTATGTGGTAATCCTCACACAAACTTTGTTGTATTTTGTGGGATGGTTGTGTGGATTTTGAGTGATATGATCGTTTTCTTGAGGAAGAGATGAAAAGAATGATGTATGGTGAGCAGGTATTGGGAAAGATTTAGACCAAACTTATAACTCGTGAACTAAATAAAAATGCATATATCCCGCCGGTGGTATAGGGTAGGCTGCAAGAGGATAAAAAAGACACAGACATATGCTCTGTAGGGTTTTAGCGGTGGACAATTAAGATAAAGCGAAATAATACAACAAACCATTGATGCAGTGAGTCGGATCAATGCTTCACTGGTTCAAAGCCACACCCCGCTCTACTTGGGGAGTTTCTGCCAATGTTCTCACGAAGACAGGGAGGAGAAAGACCGTGGCTCATGGTAAGCAGTAAACAGAGCAGAGAGGAAAGAAAATTCACACAGTCCATTCCTCCGCAGTGCGGCGCCACCCACGCAGACATTGCTGCTTTGATTAGTGCAGAATGGGATGTTGCTTTGTCAGTGAGAGTATATTTTGGCCCATGCATGACACCACGTGCGCACGCGTATGTGTGGTTAAATTTTCCAAATGACGGAAATCCGTTGTGGTGACAGAGATCTTTAACCCATGTTCTAACAGGACTTTGACCTTGAAAATTTATTCCAAGGTAAAAATTTGTAGAATTGGAAGCTAGTGTTGGCGGAGATTTGCGCTCTAGTTTCTTTCTTTCTTTATTTTAAAAATAGTAGCAAAATAGTAGCACATCTTTCTTTTTTTTTCTTTTTGCTGATCTCAAATTATGTGATCCATGGTTTTAAAAAAAACGTATCCAATCTGAACTGTGGGTTTTGTGATCTGTGACATAAGTACAGTACTAGGCTACGAAATTTGTTAAAAACAGGAGTCAAACTGTCAAACATGTGACTGCGCTGAAACAATAAAATGAAAATGGCAGTTTTCTGGAGAAAATTTTTGTTCACATTGTGCTGACTCACACTGACAGATGACCAAAGCTTTGCAAACTTTCAGGTACATGTAACATTCAGTCAGTCATTTAGTACAAGAGTGTGTGTTATGATGATGCATAAACACATCTGAGGATGGCGGACCTGCTGCCACGTCAAGGGGCCCCTGTGCTTTCCGAAGCTCTTTGATTCCTTCCAGGAACTCTCGGCCTCCAGCTTTCTCCAAAGCATTTCCTGCACATGAAGCACAGCAGCAGGAAAGTGAGCAGAAATGAGCTGGTGAATTCCGTAAGATGAACATGTATGACTCACCTACTCCATCTTTCAGGTCCATCTCAGCATTAGTTGGATTAATTATCCCCTCCACCTTAATTGTTCCAATTTTGCTGAGTTCACTCTCTGTTAACGAAAGCTGTGGATGTACATAAACACATGAACTTAGTCTCACATGTTCATTGTACGTGATAAACGTGTTGCAATGACATGATGCTGGCATAAAATGAAATTTCGATTCCTTGTATGTCTAGTACATGTGAAGAATTGACAATAAAGCCGACTTGGACTTTGACTGCTGCAAACACGTTCAGGTTGCCCTGCTTGCATCATGTTTTTATGACAGGAACAAAAGTAAAGGCTTGTTAACTCAGACATATGCAACACTTGTTTTCATTTCCATTTTTCATGAATTGGCTGAGAAGGTCAAAGACGCTCACAGAAGTCTTAATGCTGTCCAGTTTATTCACAAATTTTTAAAAATGTGTTAGCAAACACTTCACTGTGAAGGACACCCTGATTGCAGCACTGAGGAAGGATTAACATGCCTGGGTTTGAGTTTGTCGTGGACCAAGACTAAGATTCAGGCTTTTAATGACTTCCTGGACTCAGCCAATCAGATTTGTATCTGTACGTGGTTAAAGTGTTGAACTTGTTGCTGAAATAAGCGAATGTCTCTACAAGTCTCTAGGTCCTCTACCAGTGAGATCACTTTTTTATTATTATTTTCAGTGCTTTTTCTGCTTGAAGTCGGGGGAGTTTTCACAGCCTCGTTCATGTAATAACAATATAACAGTCCACAGCCATCCTGTGTGTGGAAACATCATTTCATCCACATCAATGATGCTCAACATTTGTCAGAGTGCCACACGGCATTCACATGCAAATCCTTGCACCTGCAAAGGCCATGCCACTGCCACTCTACGTTTGCGTGTGTTTTGCGATATGTTGACTGATATATTTGTGCCCATATTTTTGCCTCCACTGCAGAGGGGATTCAGCTGATAGTCAGCCACCATGTGCTCATCATGTGTCGGGAGGACCAATTCAGTGAGATTCCACATGAAAAGGTTGTCACCTTTTCATCTCTTTTGGCACAATTTTGTGTCACAGCCCAGTGATATCACCCTTATGCCGCGTTCACACCGGGCACGACGCGGGCGACAGCAGCGACAGGTTGCCATGTATTCCCTATGGAAGGACACGTTGTGTCACCAAGCCACGCAGCGCGACGCAATGGACGCGAATGAAGTGACGTGAGTGAAGCGATTTTGAGCGATTGGCGCGTTTGTGGCGCGATATTGCATCGCGTCACGTCGCGTTGCCCTCCTGCCCAAGTTGAAAAATCTGAACTTTTTCGTCTTGTCGCTCCGCGATGACCAATCAGGCACTGAATATGTAGTGACGTGGAGAAGTCTGGAGTTTCACTGAGTTGGATGTGAACATGTCCTGTCTCTGGTAGCCAGTCTGTGAGCAGGACTTATGTCCTTTATTTCACAATTATGACAGAGTTTTTGGGGGAAGAGCAAGCTGCAGCCCCACAGCAGGGGCAGAGGAGTTTTTTTCTTTTTCACGTGCGTGCGCGAGTGAATCGTAAGATTATTTTATTTAATAACTACACAGATGTATAATAAAGCAAATGGTGACTGGTTTCTAAACACAATTATGACAGAGTTTTTGGAGCGAGCAGCGCCCCGCAGCAGGGAAGAGCGAGAAGCAGCCCCACAGCAAGCAGCGGAGTTTTTAATTTATTTTACGTGCACGCGCGAGCGAATCGTCCATGAAGATTATTTTATTAATTAACTACACAGATGTACACTCAACAAAAATATAAACGCAACACTTTTGGTTTTGCTCCCATTTTGTATGAGATGAACTCAAAGATCTAAAACTTTTTCCACATACACAATATCACCATTTCCCTCAAATATTGTTCACAAACCAGTCTAAATCTGTGATAGTGAGCACTTCTCCTTTGCTGAGATAATCCATCCCACCTCACAGGTGTGCCATATCAAGATGCTGATTAGACACCATGATTAGTGCACAGGTGTGCCTTAGACTGCCCACAATAAAAGGCTACTCTGAAAGGTGCAGTTTTGTTTTATTGGGGGGGATACCAGTCAGTATCTGGTGTGACCACCATTTGCCTCATGCAGTGCAACACATCTCCTTCGCATAGAGTTGATCAGGTTGTCAGTTGTGGCCTGTGGAATGTTGGTCCACTCCTCTTCAATGGCTGTGCAAAGTTGCTGGATATTGGCAGGAACTGGTACACGCTGTCGTATACGCCGGTCCAGAGCATCCCAAACATTCTCAATGGGTGACATGTCCGGTGAGTATGCCGGCCATGCAAGAACTGGGACATTTTCAGCTTCCAAGAATTGTGTACAGATCCTTGCAACATGGGGCCGTGCATTATCCTGCTGCAACATGAGGTGATGTTCTTGGATGTATGGCACAACAATGGGCCTCAGGATCTCATCACGGTATCTCTGTGCATTCAAAATGCCATCAATAAAATGCACCTGTGTTCTTCGTCCATAACAGACGCCTGCCCATACCATAACCCCACCGCCACCATGGGCCACTCGATCCACAACATTGACATCAGAAAACTGCTCACCCACACGACGCCACACACGCTGTCTGCCATATGCCCTGGACAGTGTGAACCGGGATTCATCCCTGAAGAGAACACCTCTCCAACATGCCAAACACCAGCGAATGTGAGCATCTGACCACTCAAGTCGGTTACGACGACGAACTGGAGTCAGGTCGAGACCCCGATGAGGACGACGAGCATGCAGATGAGCTTCCCTGAGACGGTTTCTGACAGTTTGTGCAGAAATTCTTTAGTTATGCAAACCGATTGTTTCAGCAACTGTCTGAGTGGCTGGTCTCAGACGATCTTGGAGGTGAACATGCTGGATGTGGAGGTCCTGGGCTGGTGTGGTTACACGTGGTCTGCGGTTGTGAGGCTGGTTGGATGTACTGCCAAATTCTCTGAAACGCCTTTGGAGACGGCTTATGGTAGAGAAATGAACATTCAATACACGAGCAACAGCTCTGGTTGACATTCCTGCTGTCAACATGCCAATTGCACGCTCCCTCAAATCTTGCGACATCTGTGGCATTGTGCTGTGTGATAAAACTGCACCTTTCAGAGTGGCCTTTTATTGTGGGCAGTCTAAGGCACACCTGTGCACTAATCATGGTGTCTAATCAGCATCTTGATATGGCACACCTGTGAGGTGGGATGGATTATCTCAGCAAAGGAGAAGTGCTCACTATCACAGATTTAGACTGGTTTGTGAACAATATTTGAGGGAAATGGTGATATTGTGTATGTGGAAAAGGTTTTAGATCTTTGAGTTCATCTCATACAAAATGGGAGCAAAACCAAAAGTGTTGCGTTTATATTTTTGTTGAGTGTATAATAAAGCAAATGGTGACTGGTTTCTAAACACAATTATGACAGAGCTTTTTGGGGAAGAGCGAGGAGCAGCCCCAGAGCAAGTAGCGGAGTTTTTTTTTAAATTGTTTACATGTGCGCGCATGAACGGGACAGGAGGTCCTCAAACTGGGTCCAGCTGAGGTGGAAGGACCGCTGAAAGCGGCCGTCATCCAGATCATCGTCGTCGGTGATCATTGCTCCTGCAGCAAATAATGATACTCCCCGAATTGGGAACGTCTCATGACGTTTGTCAGCTTTCCACAACAACTCACTCTGTGTGATCAAGGTCCGTCATGTTAACTTGACTGACAACCGGAGCCGGCAAGCGGAATGGAAGCTCCTCCTATTTGATGACGCACTGGGATGAATTTTCGCAGCGAAAGCAGAGTAACACATTGGGCAATGGTGTGTGTGTGTGTACCATTGTGTGTCTCGACCAGACGCCACAAATTCGCATCGGTCGCGAATTTGTGGCGTCAGGTCGTGCCCGGTGCGAACGCGGCATAACAGAGACTAAGACGAGGAGTGTAACTTCAATTATACTGCATTCTGACTGCCATACGAATGCAGTACAACATTCGCATAGCAATTCGTGTTACTCAAACCATTCGAACCGCATGCAAGGGGCTGTAAGAATTGTTCGAGCATGTCGAATCCTGGCCGAATGTCTCCATCACACTGGAGCACAAATGCTGTACGAACGGCATTCATGTAATTCAAGCTGCATTCGAATTCCTCGTACAGCATTCATGTAGCACTTAACAAACTCAACCAAATTCGCACAGCCAGCACAAATGTAGAGAATGTTTTCGAGGGGCTGTAAAAACTGTTCGAACAGGTGAATATTCAAATGGTGGTCGAAGGGCAGTCGTACCGCATCTGCACTTCATTCGGAGCATTCTGATCATGTTCGAGGGAACCTCAAAATGGATCAGGCAAACCAAAATCCTACCAGCATGTCCGACTGTGGACTGTCGGACTTCTGTCTTGACTCTTGTAGAGAAGAACAAACAGAAGCCACAAATGCTGGAGTTTTAAACCTAACCAGACCCCTCCTACCGAGATGCAGACTGCTATTGGCTAGTGACTAAGCAATTGCTTTAATTAGCACCTATTGTGCTCTAGTTAGCATCCTCCTAATGACAGAGTAGCTGTCCCTCCTAACGATGGGACTGAAGCCTCTCCTGATGAGTCTCCTGATAACATGAATGACTCATTATCATGAACAAAAGGCTGAAACTGCTTTGACCTGAGTACCCCATTGTAAACAGGGGACAAAGCATGTCTCAGCCCTTAAGGCTGGGTTTCATCTGTTTCACATTCAATGCATCCTTTAGTCCTTTCTCAAACCATTTCTTCTCTCTGGATAAGATTTTAACTTCCTTGTCCTCACACGTGTGGTTAGTGTCTTTAAGATGGAGATGAACTGCAGACTGAGGTCCACTGGCGCCCTCTCTGCGTTGCTGGTATAAAAGCTTTTATACCAGCAACCAGATCTCATGATCCTTTTGTGTAACGGCTGCTTAGTTTCACCTATGTAGTGTTCGTTACAGTTTTCCTGACATCTGATAGAATACACTACATTGCTCTGTTTGTAACTAGGGATCCTGTCCTTAGAGTGAACTAATTTCTGTCTCAAGGTGTTAACAGGTTTAAAGTAAACAGGGATTTTGTGCTGTCTGAAGATCCTCTGTAGTTTTTCCCCTACTCCTGCTGAATAAGGGAGAGACACTCTTCTTCTTGTCTCCGTCTCCTGTCTGTCTGGTCTCTTTGTTCTTTGGGACTTCTGCACTTTATCCAGGGACCATCATGGGTACCCACATATCGTGATGGCTTTCCGGACAAGTTGTTGTTCTTTAGCCCTTCCCTCTGTAGTTGTGGGCACCTGTAGGCTGTGTTGAAGAGTCCTGATCACTCCGACCTTGTGTTCAAGGGGGTGGTTTGAGCCAAAGAGGAGATATTGGTCAGTGTGAGTGGGTTTTCTGTAAACCCCTGTCTAGAGCTGCCTGTTCTCTCCAATCGTAACATCACAGTCCAAGAAGGCTAAATGGTTGTTTCTGGCATCCTCACGTGTGAACTTGATATTGGAGTCCACCGAGTTGATGTGCTCTGTAAAGTCCTCAACTTCCTGTTGCTGAATGGACAACCAACAACCAAAGAAACAAGCAGCGTAACTACTGTCATTCTGCAGATTTTTGGCTAATTATGTTGGTGCAGAATATATATATTCTGCACCACTACAAAGCAATGTTTTTTTTTTGGCAATTTACGCTCATTTACAGTACTACTGTAAATGAGCGTACATTTTTACGCTCATTTACAGTAGTACTGTATAAGCACATATCTAATGTGCGTCTTCAGAACAGACCTATTTGCATCGCAAAACACTTTGGCAGAAATTTAAAGATGTGTAAATACACAATAATGTGCAGTTCTCACATGCCTGTACCATTGGTTTGAACATTGATGATTGTGTAAAGAAGTAGAGCTCTTTGAGGGACAAAAGTAATCCAGAAAAAGCCATGGTTCCTGCAGCAAATTGCATAAAGACACAACTGAGAACTTTTTTGGGGTCAGGCACACATCAACATCACTGCATGGCTGCAAAGTTGTAAAAGCATAAAAATCAGGCTTTAGGATTTTAAGGTACCACTCCGCAGTGGAGTCGACCAAATGTCATTTTTTTTAATGCACATAATGTCCAGCACTTATTTAAGGCAGGCGTTTATTGTTTTCAGAGTTCTGACCTGGACAAAACTCTGAAAAAAAAATCTAAATGAGGCAGGTCCTGATTCAAGGTTTAATCAAGGAAATACAAAGCCTAATTGTAGCTGGGGAGTCCCTGTAGATAGTGTCTCCTGGCTGTAAGCAATCCGTTAAATACATATAATGGATTATGTCCGTTTTATACATATAACAGATTTTGATTATAACAGACAGAATTTGCTAGGCCACCTAAATCCATTCCCACGGGACAACATAAGCCCCCTGACTACATAACAGGACGGTAGCGAGTCCATTTCTCTGTGCATGATCCAGGTGTTCAGGACCCCAGCAGTTGGAAAAGGTCAGGGGAACTTCCACATTTCACTGGAGCACAACAGATAGATGGTTGCTTTAGGTGGTGTTGTGTGTTGGGGGGGCGTGGCTGGATGTTTTGGTGTTCTTTTCTTTTCTTTGCTCTCCAGGTGGCATGAGGGCTGATTTGTCTGTGAAGAAGGTGCTGGCTGAAGAGTCTTCACCCTCATCAACTTCATGGAAAGCACCTGTGAGTGGTGCTCACGTGCAACCTGGACGACTTGCAGCTGAAGCAGATAATTGGATGGCGTTCTGCATTTAAGTCATGTGTGATTCAAGCAGAACTGCCGGGAACTCGACCTTGTGACGTTCGTTTGTGAGACGCTGAGGACCGCGCCTGGGTTTTGACACATCGAGCCCGTGAAGCAGGGAGGGGTGAGGATACATGCTGTCAGCACACACGAAAGGTAATTAAGTGTTTAAGTAATTGTTGAGTAACTTGGTGTTTTGTTACACAGTATACTGGAATTGTGAAGAGAATTGTGCAGTTTGCTTCTCACTGCTGTGGCGTGAAGGATAAGTGATCCTCCACTTGTTGTGAGAAGCTGCTCATTTGCATAAAGTAAAAAAAAGGACACTGACCTGAGTGTGTTGCTGATAGCGTGTGTTTATTGGAAGATATAGTTGTATCTGTTGCCTTACCTCACCTTCTCTTTGCTTCACAGAGGATCAGTTTGTCGTGTCCACCTGGGGGGTGTTTGGCGGTGGTAGGAAGTCCAGGAGCGCCGGCTTTAATCCTTGCGGGCGCTGGAGAGCGAGCCACGAATCACTCCACCAGAGGGACGTTGTTTTTATGTTTTTACACTTTTAAGCACAGGTGAATAATAAATAGTTTCTGTTTGGAACCGCTTTCTGGTTATTTTTAGCGCTGGGTCCTGTCTGACGCAGGTCCGCTCCTCAACCCGCGTCGACACATAACAGGTGGGGAAGGATCAGATATGACTGGGTGGTTTCTGTCCAGGACCTGAAGCAAGTTTATATTATGGTGGATGCACAGATGAAAGAGGTGAAAAACTAAAAAGGCCGAAACCCAAAATTACTGGGGGGGGTCTGGGGTTGGGGCTTCCCCTGCCCCTGCCCCGACCCCAGAAAACCTTTGAATTGTAGAAGCTCAGATACAATCTGGGGCTATTTCACCCATTTTGGTGAGGAAAAAAAATCCTTCTTCAAAATCACTCCTTTAGTGGCATTCTGTTTATCTTGTGCATTAATCAGCCTGTCTGTCCATCAATTCACAATTTGCCTGATTGACTCAGTCTGCAATAAACAAAACACAATTTAAGTGAGAAGCGCTAGCTTAATAAGCATGTTAACTAGAACTAGAAGTAACAGTTAGCAAGTCAGTTAGTATGTTAAACACCAGACAGACATTGCTACATTTAGGTCCATATATATATATTTGGACACTGACACTGTTTTGTTATTTTAGCTGTTTACCAAAACATATTCAAGTTACAGTTATAATCAATATGGGCTTAAAGTACAGGCTCTTAGTTTTAATATGAGGGTATGCACCATCCAGTTTGGAGGAAGAGTTTATGAATTACAACTCTTTAATACGTAGCTGCCTCTTTTTCAAGGGACCAAAGGTAACTGGACAATTAACTCAAAAGCTATCTCTTGGGCTGCATGGGCAGCTCCCTCGTTAATCCATCATCAATTAAGCAGGTCTGGAGTTGATTCCAAGTGTGGCATTTGCAGCTCCTTTGACCTCACAACATGGGGTCAAAGGAGCTCTCAATGGAAGTGAAACAGACCATCCTCAGATTACAAAAAACTAAGAAGAAATCCATCAGACAGCTAGTGAAAATGTCAGGAGTGGCCAAATCAACAGTTTTGTACATTCTGAGAAACAAGAGCACACCGGTGAGCTCGGAAACTTAAAAAGGCCTGGATGTCCACAGAAGACAACAGTGAGGATGATCTCATGATCCACAGTGAAGAAAAACCCCTTTCACAACATCCATCCAAGTTAAGAAGACTCTCTGGGTATATCAGTATCTAAGTCCACCATAAAGAGAAGACTTCATGAGAACAAATACAGAGTGTTCACCACAAGGTGCAAACCATTAATCAGACTCGAAAATAGGCCAGATCAGACTTTGGCAAAAAAACATCTAAAGAAGCCAGCCCACTTCTGGAACAGCATTCTTCGGACAGATGAAACTTAGATCAGCCTGTACCAGAATGATGGGAAGAAGATAGTGTGGAGAAGGCTTGGAGCGGTTCATGATCCATAGTACACCACATCTGTTAAACATGGTGGAAGCAGTGTGATGACATGGACATGCATGCCTTCCAGTGGCACTGGGTCAGTAGTGTTTATTGATGATGTGACACACGCCACCAAGTGAATTCTGAAATGTGTAGGGATATACTTTCTGCTCAGATTCAGCCAAATTCAGCAAAGTTGATTGGATGGCGCTTCACAGTGCAGATGGACAATGACCCAAACATACTGCGAGAGCAACCCATCAGTTTTTTTAGGGCAAAGAAGTGGACATCACCAGATCTCAACAAGGTCGAGCATACGCGTCATTTGCTCAAGACAAAACGTAAGGAAGTACAAAGCCACAGGCTTGGCAAAGCAACACAAAGGAGGAAACCTGGAGTTTGGTGATGTCCATGAGTTTCAGACTTCAGGCAATCATTACCTGCAAAGGATTCTCAACAAATTGTTAAAAATCAACATTTTATTTATGGCAATGTTAATGTGTCCATTTACCTTTGAGCCCCTGAAATGAGGAGACTTTATAGAAAAATGGCTGCAGTTCCTGAACATTTCATAGGATGATTTTGTTCATCCCCTCAAATTAAGTCTGGAAGTCTGCATCTCAGTTGTTTCATTTTAATTCCATTATGTCATTGTCCAAATATTTCTAGGCCTAACTTTATACACGTTAGCTTATATTTGTGCCGAAATTTTCCGTTCCATTTGCATTATCGAAAGAACAAATTAACGATCGTTACAGGACCCACCTTTATCAAAGACAGTCATTAATTTAAAAGGTAACAAGAATGCTGCCAACAGCTCAATATTATCCTGAAGACCCTTGTGCAACAAGGTACCTGATGTAAAAACACACACACACACACACACACACACACACACACACACACACACACACACACACACACACACACACACACACACACACACACACACACACACAAACGGAAATCCACCAAAAACAGGAAATTTTTCATCCTTGCGGATGCAGCAATGTGTGACACATTGTCTACACATTGTCACTGACACTACTCAAGTTCAAGTTCAGCACTTACTCCCAGACTTGACTTGAGTTTGGACTTCACCTTTGTCAAGATAATCTATCCATATGGCAGGGTTCTGCCAATACTGATTTCATTCACAGGTCTGGCTGTCACTGGACCAAAATCAGCCATGGTCCTATATCAGCACCACAACCTAAGAACAATGATCAACATCTAAAGCAGACAAACCTTCTGTCCGAGGAACAGGCTCTTTGCAGAGAGGATGGTGAATCCATCTCCAGGACCATCTTCCACTGTAGAGTTGGGTACAGAGTCTTTGTCGCCATCTGTGTTCTTTGCCAGAGAAAAGAAATATCTGTCATAAACTGTATCAGCAGGCTAGCATGAGCTCAGCCAATCACAAGCTAGGAAATGGGAGTTAAATAATCAGGGTTGCACAGCTTCATGATCAAGTGGTTCAGAAGGAGTATGGAAGGAAGATGGAGGAGCAGGTGGCCCGGAACAACGTCAGGGATGTGTGGAGATGCCTCAAGACTGCCTTCGGATTTGGGCAGGGTGCCAGCAGGACTGCAGATGGAGATTCTCGGTTTGCAGAGGAGCTAAACAGCTACTTTAACTGTTTTGGCTCCTCCACACCTGCCCCCCTGCCTGCTCCCGGCTCTCCACACGTCTCCAGCAGCCAGCCCTCCAGTCCCTCTGACCCCCCACCTTCTTCCCCCCAGCCACCTACACTGCACCCCGGACTTTGTCCCTCCTCCCCCCGGACAGTATTCAGCACCAGCCCGCCTCAGCTCACACCTCAGCTCCCCCCTCCCTCCCCCCTTATTGTGACTCCGACTGAGGTGAGAGGCCAGCTCCTGCGGCTGAAGCAGAGGAACGCAGCAGGACCTGATGGCATCTCCCCGAGGCTGCTTAGGACCTGTGCAGATGAGCTCTGTGAGGTCCTCAGCCACATCTTCACCTATGTAGTGTTCATTACACTACATAGGTGAAGTGGAAGACCTCCTGTGTGGTCCCGGTTCCCAAAACACCCCACGCCAGGGAACCAGCCTACTACAGACCAGTTGCCCTGACCTCATGAAGAACATGGAACGGCTCATCCTGTCTCACCTCCGCACCGTGGTGAGCGACACCTGGGACCCACTGCAGTTCGCCTACAGGCCCAACATCGGGGTAGATGACGCTGTCTACCTACTGCAACGAGTGCTCACCCACCTGGAGACAAGCGGGAGCGCTGTGAGAGTCATGTTCTTTGATTTCTCTTTCAACACCATCAGACTGGCGCTGCTGCGGGGGAAGCTGGAGGATGCAGGTGAGGATGGACATCTCACCGCCTGGACCATCGACAACCTCACTGAGCGCCCGCAGTACGTGCAGCTGCGTGGCTGTCAGTCTGAGGTAGTAAGGTGCAGCACCGGAGCCCCCCAGGGCACCGTCCTCTCGCCTTTCCTCTTCACCCTCTACACCTCGGACTTCACCTACAACACGGACAGCTGCCATCTCCAGAGGTTCTCTGATGACTCCGCCATTGTGGCTCATGTGTCTGAGGTGAACGAGCTGGAGTACCAGTCGGTCATCATAGACTTCATGGACTGGTGTGAGCGCAACCACTTGTGTCTCAACACCAGTAAGACGAAGGAGATGGTGATCGACTTCAGGAGGAAACCACCACCTCACCCACCGGTGAACATCCAGGGGGAGGACATAAAGACTCTGGACAGTTTCAAATACCTGGGTGTTCACCTCAACAACAAACTGGACTGGATTCACAACACTGACGCCCTGTACAAGAAGGGACAGAGTCGCCTCCACCTCCTGAGGAGACTGAGATCCTTTGGAGTGAGCAGGCCTCTGCTTAAGACCTCGTATGACTTTGTTGTAGCCTCAGCTCTCCTCTATGCTGTCTGTTGGGCCCCGGGCAGCACAGTGTGGGAGAGAAAGAGACTGAATAAGCTGGTCAGGAAGTCCAGCTCTGTCCTGGGCTGTCCTCTGGAGTTTCTGGAGAAGGTGGCTGAGAGAAGGGTGTTAGCCAAGTTCAAATCCATCATGGACAACTCCTCTCACCCTCTGCACCGGACTGTAGTGGAGCTGAGCAGCTCGTTGAGTGACAGGCTGAGGTACCCTCAGTGCAAGAAGGAACTATACCGCAGGTCGTTCCTCCCTGCCGCTGTCAAGCTGTACAATAACACTGTGAAATAACCACATCCAATAATATGTCCACAAATCACGTGCAATATTAATATGTCCAAACATCATGTGCAATAACAACTCGTTTACAAATCCCTGCACTAATGTCACCTTATAACATCTAAATTCCACTTCACATATTGTAAATAAGATGCTCCTATCTCTTTTTCAATCCCAATCATGTTTATATATATATATGCATATGTATATGTGTACGTGTATACATGTGTGCATATATATATATATATATATATATATATATATTCAACAAAAAATATAAACGCAACACTTTTGGTGTTGCTCCCATTCTGTATGAGATGAACTCAAAGATCTAAAACTTTTTCCACATACACAATATCACCATTTCCCTCAAATATTGTTCACAAACCAGTCGAAATATGTGATAGTGAGCACTTCTCCTTTGCTGAGATAATCCATCCCACCTCACAGGTGTGCCATACCAAGATGCTGATTAGACACCATGATTAGTGCACAGCTGTGCCTTAGACTGCCCACAATAAAAGGCCACTCTGAAAGGTGCAGTTTTGTTTTATTGGGGGGGATACCAGTCAGTATCTGGTGTGACCACCATTTGCCTCATGCAGTACAACACATCTCCTTCGCATCATCCGTGAAGAGAACACCTCTCCAACGTGCCAAACGCCAGCGAATGTGAGGATTTGACCACTCAAGTCGGTTACGACGACGAACTGGAGTCAGGTCGAGATCCCGATGAGGACGATGAGCATGCAGATGAGCTTCCCTGAGACAGTTTCTGCAGAAATTCTTTGGTTATGCAAACCGATTGTTCCAGCAGCTGTCAGAGTGGCTGGTCTCAGATGATCTTGGAGGTGAACATGCTGGATGTGGAGGTCCTGGGCTGGTGTGGTTACACGTGGTCTGCGGTTGTGAGGCTGGTTGGATGTACTGCCAAATTCTCTGAAACGCCTTTGGAGACGGCTTATGGTAGAGACATGAACATTCAATACACGAGCAACAGCTCTGGTTGACATTCCTGCTGTCAGCATGCCAATTGCACGCTCCCTCAAATCTTGCGACATCTGTGGCATTGTGCTGTGTGATAAAACTGCACCTTTTAGAGTGGCCTTTTATTGTGGGCAGTCTAAGGCACACCTGTGCACTAATCATGGTGTCTAATCAGCATCTTGGTATGGCACACCTGTGAGGTGAGATGGATTATCTCAGCAAAGGAGAAGTGCTCACTATCACAGATTTAGACTGGTTTGTGAACAATATTTGAGAGAAATGGTGATACTGTGTATGTGGAAAAAGTTTTAGATCTTTGAGTTCATCTCATACAAAATGGGAGCAAAACCAAAAGTGTTGCGTTTATATTTTTTGTTGAGTGTATATATATATTCATATATGAATATATATATATATATATCAATATCCATATATTCATATATATACAAGGTCTATTAGACAATAAACCGACCCTTTTATTTTTTTTTAACTATATGATTTGAATGACGTGTGATTACACCAATCATGCTTGAACCCTCGTGCGCATGCATGAGTTTTTTCACACGTGTCGGTGACGTCATTTCCCTGTGGGCAGGCCTTGAGTGAGATGTGGTCCCACCCTCTCGGCTGAATTCCTTTGTTTCACACGCTGCTCGAGACGGCGTGCGTTGCTTTATCAAATTGTTTTCTGGACCTGTGAGGAATATCCGAGTGGACACTATTCGAGAAATTAAGCTGGTTTTCGGTGAAAAGTTTAACAGCTGATGAGAGATTATGCGGTGTTTCTGTCGGTGTAAGGACTTCCCACAGAGCGGGACGTCCTGCAGCACTTCCAGGCGCCGTCGTCGGCCTGTTTCGACCTGAAAACATCCTAATTTAAGGCTTAATTCACCCAGGACATCGTGAGAGAACAGAGAAGATTCAGAAGAGGCCGGCATGAGGACTTTATGCGGACATTCCACTGTTTAAGGACATTTTTTAATGAAAGACGTGCGCGCGAATCTGTGTGCGCCGCGACAGGAAAAACACCTCCGTGTTGAAAACCATTTGTAAAATTCAGGCGGCTTTTGATGGCTTTCAACAAGTGAGTAACTGAGAAATTGTTTAACAGCTTGGGCATGTTCCAACTTGCCCGTTAAGGTTTCCAACAGAGGTGTTTTTCCTGTCACGACCCCCCGCGGTCGGGTCCGGCCCGACATGCGACTCTGCCCGCACGTTCTTTCATTACAAAATGTCCGTTAACAATGGAATGTCCGAATAAACTCCTCATGCCGACTTCTTCTGAAAGTTCTCTGTTCTCTGACGACTTCCTGGGTCAACAGAGCCTGAAATGTGGAGGTTTTCAACTTGAAACGGCGAGACGCTGCCGCCTCGAAGCACAGATCGCCGTCAGGCGCCGTGGGCCGTCCTTACGGCGACACTACCAGACCAAAATCTCTCATCAGCCGTTAAAATTTTTACCGAAAACCAGCTGAATTTATCGAATGGTGTCCACACAAAAAATCGACGAGAGGGTGGGCGACTCCTCACTCAAAGACTGCCCACAGGCAAATGATGTAACCGACAGGCGTGAAAAAACTCTCGCATGCCCACGAGGGTTCAAGCATGTCTGATGTAATCACACGTGTTTCAAATCCATATGGTTTTTGTAAAAAATAATAAGGTCGGATACTTTTCTAATATATATATATATATATATATATATATATATATATATATATATATATATATATATATATATATTCATATGAACATATGAATATATAAAATATATGAATATGAAAAATATATATATATATTTTTTTTACATATCTGCCTCCTGCAGACAGATTTACTGTACAGTACCATATACTTGCCAACAAGTTCAAGACATATTCAGTGACTTGGAAAAGTTGATGTATTCATCCTGTGACTAAAGGCCCTGTCACACCTTGCGATTTAGCCAGGGTATGCTGGCCGTATTAAAAATGCTGGCATAAGCATTACGTTTAATAAATTAATGCAGCTGTCACACCTTGACAACCTTCTATACTGACAGCACCATTTCCACCGAGTGGTCCAGGCTTGTACTGCGCGGATTTATACGTCTTGGAATGGTTAATTCTGGCTTGGTTTGAGTTTCCACCGCAGGCAGAACTCTTTGTTTGGCAGGTGAAACACTTAAATACTGATGAGTATGTCATCCAGTGCATGCAAGGTGTCGCGCAGCATCTCCACTCTACACAGAAACAAAATAGAGCAATTTGTTACATTATTTAAATTTTTTTTCCTTTTTGGATCATGAGATTTAATTTCATCGTGTGCAGACAGAATCGACTGACTGTGGTAAATGCTGAGACATTAATGAGTGAGGCACTGTGGTGCAAAGTGCTGGCTGAGAGACGCACCGAAGCAGAAAAAACACAGGGCGACTTAAGGAGTTAAAAGTGTTTTCAGAAGTCATTTTTCAAAATCAGGAGGCTTTATGTGGATACGTGTTCGTCAGGATGTGATGGTGAATCCGACTGAAATGAAAAGATAAAACTAACCCATAAGAACCCAGATCCATTTTTCTTTAAGGGAAAATTATGCTGGATATAAAGTAGACTAGATGGACTACATACAACATATTTCTGGTGTTATTTTGGAAAAAACACCCTTTGTTGCCAAGATCTGTCATGTTACATGACTCTTAAGGAAATTTATTACAGATTATATATGTTATTTGAAAATAAATCCACTTGACAGTTTCTTCTTTAGAAATAGAGTTGCCTTTTTATTTGCATTTATAAATCAAAATTACTTCTTTGTTAATAAGATTTAGCAACATTTTTTAATTATAATTTGTTTTACAGCACCAAAATGTGCAAACTGAACAATAAAACAAAACAGCCTCATATTAGAGGTACTGTCAATAACATGCTGTTGCTGCAGAAAACTGAGCAACAAATATATACAGTAAACATTAAGACATAGTGCAAAAACAAAACACTGAAGGTAACCTGAACATTTGTATGATCTACACCCAGTGGTGGGCACAGTTCCGATAATCCAATAACAGATAATTATCGAAAATAATATTTTCATTATCGGATTATCTTTTTAGATAACTTTAAAAACCATTATCGGACTAATTATCTTCCGATAAATTTTTGTCCGATAACTTTTAGATCAATAACATAGTAAACAAAGCTGAACATCAGCAAACATTTTTAAAAATTAAAATCAGTTGAGCACCTAACTGATAAAAGTTTCCTAACAGATGTATGGTTCCACCTTCTGCAAACAGAAGAGAGCTGCTTCTATGAAGAACTACTCTATCCTCTGCAGGCAAAGCAGAGGATAGTAGTGTTCATGGCAGTTCATGGCAGTATTCGTCCTGAAGATGAGCAGACACTGTATGATATTTTTAATCACGTTTTTTCAAACTTAATTTACAAAAACTCTTGATGGGAGACATCAAAGTTTAAAAACAAAATGACAAAAACAACATTAGAAGACAGCTCTGTGGTGTTTGCACATGCGCAGTGCGAGCGGTTGGACGCTTGTAGGTCTTCAGCAGCAGCAGGATACCCTCACGACGGCCGACCAGAATAATATCAAACAGGTTTGATTTTCATTCGACCATACGATCGGCAGTCAGGAGGTGGTGGTCGTGAGATGTTAAACACAGTTTGTTACTCCATGTACACTACATGATGCAGGACACGCGATTAACCTGAAACTCGGTCCAAAAAATTCTCGTACGAATGAAAAATCATCTGAAAAAGGGCCAAAACTCGCACAGTGTAAAGCCAACATTCATGTGTCAAGACAATATTGAGTGCACATTTTACAACATCATAAAACGTGCGCACACCATAAAACTAATAATAAAAATAATAAAACAAATAAAATGAGCGCACATTCTCTCCACATGCAAAACATGTTGCGATGACACTTCCAGGGCTCTGTAAAAATGCCTGTTTTTATAAATAAAAAATGGAATATTTTACAAAAGCACATTTATCTGTAAACACCAACACATCACATTAACGTGTTGGTTTACATAATGAATGACTGAACCAATCAGTGTTTAGCAGAGGCACTTTTACCTAGAATCCTTTGCGATCTGTCTGTGTTTGTTACAAAACCTCAGAATTAGTGCATTATTCAACATTAAAAGATATATGTTATATTTTAACGTTGTACAAATGACAGAATTGACATTAATGGAGTTATTCTATCAGTATTCATTTTATTTATACACCAAACCATAAGTCAGTATGACTTTATTTTCCAAGACCGCCGCCTGACCGGAGGATTGTGATTGGGTAGAGAGCTGGGCTTTGTGGCTGCTCTCAGCTTGCCTCTGTGTAGTAAATAAGAGCTTCAGCAGTGGGCAGGATGTTCAAACATAGAAGTGCGGGCTCATTGTTTGGGTCTGTTATCGCTTTTGATGTTTCCAGAAGCGATCGTGGTGTTAAAACTCAAATTCTGTTTATTAGTAGTTGCAAATATGCCAGAAACAATACTGGAATTTATCAGTTATCTGTAACTTCCGATACATTTTTGGGTGGTTTATCGGTTTATCTTTATCAAAGATAACTTTTCAGTTATCTGTTGTCGAAGTTAATTTTTTGGTTATCTGTGCCCACCACTGTGTACACCATGTCTGAACTGTTCTTTTCAGTTCTTATGTCAGTAGGCTGTATGGTAGCTTTTGAAACAATTTCTTTCCTCAGTGAAGCAAAATCGCACATCGCATTTGTCACAGAGGGTGGTGGTTGGACTGACTTTGCAGAATTTGCAGCGGCCACGTTTATCACATTTCGCAGGCCAGTGTGCAACGTTGTCAGTGTGAACATCATCTGAAACTCTAGCACGAACTCTCTTGGGTGATGGAGGTGGAGGAGATGTGGCGGTAAAGGTTGGGCAGCCTCTTTGTGAACGCACCATCAGGCTCGTGGCAATTTCTGCCTGGAAGCTTCTTTGTTTCAGTGGCTTTTGGACACCAAGTAGTTTACAGTCACGGCGGTAGATTAGCCACGCATTGACAAGGCCTAACATCATCGTTTGCCAGAACAGGCAGAGGTACCACCTCCGTGACCTCATGTGGTACTTGTGGTACCCCCCCCCCGTATAAGTTGTACTCTTTCACAATGTGTGGCCTATTGACCTGTACAAATGTCTTGTCTGATTTGCTCCAGCGTCGAGCTTTGTCTTGGGGCTCAGTTGCACAGTATGATGAGATCAGGGTGACAGACTTGTTGTCATACCACTTGACAATGACAATGGGTTCCTCTTTCTCCAGCCTGGCATCAAAGGATCCTCTGCTTCTCTTAGCAAGACTTTTCTCATCTTCAAGCTGGCAACTAGCCAAGCAATTGCTACGAAGAGTTCCTACAAAGTAGATCTGTCGCTGAAGAAGCTTGTGCACCAGTTGTACTGAATAAAAATAGTTGTCAGCAAATACTTTGTTGTTTGATGGGATTGTTTCACACAGTTTGACCACAACATTACCTCCCATGCCAACTGGAGTTTTTTTCCCAGTACCACCCTCGTAGACCATGAAATCGCAGAGGATTCCCGAGGAAGAGCAGCTTACCCCAAATTTTCAATCCCCAAGGATGGGGCTTTCCTTTCACATACTGTCTTATGGGCTGTGAGTCCCTCTGAAGGACACCATTTGTTCATCAATGGAGTTGTACTCCTCTGGTGTGATTTTCAGGCATTGTTGGTGAAACGTTCTTATTTATTATATTTATTCATACTACGAAATAAAAAAAATGGACCAACATAGGATAATAAAATACTATTTGTGTATTTGTCTATGTATTTACAAGAAAAGAGTTTGAGCTAAAGACAGGATGCGGTTTTGGCACTGATATGCAAAACGTGTGTCATAATACATTTTTATTAATTTATTTAAATTAACATTATTTTCTTTGGTTATAATTGTGTAAATGTGCTTTCAAATGACCCACAGAAAAATAACATTGATAGAAATTAACTGATTAAGCTTAATTATTTAGCAGCTCATTACTATTTTTCTTATTGTGACAAAGACGTCACATGGTATTTTCTGCAAGAATGTTTAGGTTGAAGGCCCGATGTTACATACAAAAAGTTGTAAGTTTTTACAACTTTTGTAAAAATCGTATATGTCACAGCGATTTTTACAAAAGTTGTTATATATCTATTTGTGTAAAGAATGTAATCAGAACAGCATAAATGTGATCTTGGACATCTTATTGAAGGATTACATTTGTTACATGGGTTACCTTTGCTGTCAAAAAACAAGCTTTTTAAATGATCAGATTTTCTCCCATGTGCTCACCAGGCACACCACCATTTTGGAAGTGACATCATGTGAACAGCAATTCACTTAGTGTCACATGCTTACCAGTATATTAAGTGGATGTCACTTTGGGACCTCATCAGTTAAATTCAAGAATAAATGTCTATGAGGAACTTTCCAGACTATTTAAAGGGTGTGTGACAACTGTGTCATGGTGGGTCCTTATGGGTTTTAAGACTTTATATTTACGCCGTTGGAACAGTCTGCTCGCAATGAGGACTGCAGCTTTCAGCCAATCAACGGAACGCATTAATGGATATATTTGACTATATTTTGAATAAAACAAAAACCGTGTGTCAACAGTTGCATAACTTATGTCCCGCATGTATGGGGACGTATGAGTCACACGCTGGCATACGTTGAAAAAAAATTTCAGCATGCCCAAAATTTTTCAAGGAACTCAGCGTATTACGATGTATATCAGCAAACTTCAACATGCTCTTAACTTACACAAAACTTACCTATAGTAGTGTTCAGAATAACAGTAGTGCTATGTGACTAAAAAGATTAATCCAGGTTTTGAGTATATGTCTTATTGTTACATGGGAAACAAGGTACCAGTAGATTCAGTAGATTCTCACAAATCCAACAAGACCAAGCATTCATGATATTCACACTCTTAAGGCTATGAAATTGGGCTATTAGTAAAAAAAAAGTAGAAAAGGGGGTGTTCACAATAATAGTAGTGTGGCATTCAGTCAGTGAGTTCGTCAATTTTGTGGAACAAACAGGTGTGAATCAGGTGTCCCCTATTTAAGGATGAAGCCAGCACCTGTTGAACATGCTTTTCTCTTTGAAAGCCTGAGGAAAATGGGACATTCAAGACATTGTTCAGAAGAACAGCGTAGTTTGATTAAAAAGTTGATTGGAGAGGGGAAAACTTATACGCAGGTGCAAAAAGTATAGGCTATTCATCTACAATGATGTCCACAATGCTTTAAAATGGACAAAAAAAACAGAGACGTGTGGAAGAAAATGGAAAACAACCATCAAAATGGATAGAAGAAAAAACAGAATGGCAAAGGCTCACCCATTGATCAGCTCCAGGATGATCAAAGACAGTCTAGAGTTACCTGTAAGTGCTGTGACAGTTAGAAGACACCTGTGTGAAGCTAATTTATTTGCAGAATCCCCCGCAAAGTCCCTCTGTTAAATAAAAGACGTGCAGAAGAGATTACAATTTGCCAAAGAACACATCAACTGGCCTAAAGAGAAATGGAGGAATATTTTGTGGACTGATGAGAGTAAAATTGTTCTTTTTGGGTCCAAGGGCCGCAGACAGTTTGTGAGACAACCTCCAAACTCTGAATTCAAGCCACAGTTCACAGTGAAGACAGTGAAGCATGGTGGTGCAAGCATCATGATATGGACATGTTTCTCCTACTATGGTGTTGGGCCTATATATGGCATACCAGGTATCATGGATCAGTTTGGATATGTCAAAATTCTTGAAGAGGTCATGTTGCCTTATGCTGAAGAGGACATGCCCTTGAAATGGGTGTTTCAACAAGACAATGACCCCAAGCACACTGGTAAATGAGAAAACCTTGGTTCCAAACCAACAAAATTAATGCCTTGCAGATGTGAAGAAATCATGAAAAACTGTAAATACTAGTAATAAATACTAGTTAATAAATACTAGTTTAATGATTCACAGGATTGCTATAAAAGCAGTTTGAACATAATAGTTTTGAGTTTGTAGCGTCAACAGCAGATGCTACTATTATTGTGAACACCCCCTTTTATACTTTTTTTTACTAATAGCCCAATTTCATAGCCTTTTTTTTTTAAACTTTATGTTTAAGTTTTAGGGGTTTTTTTTTCCAAACATAAAAAAAACACAAATTATAATTAAACAACATATCAGACTGACCCGACCAAAAATTAGATACATTCAGAATTGACGATATTGAAAGCCACATTGGATTACATCTTCTCTATGTACATATATGTATTTAAACAACTGCTTACATCAACTGCTTACATCTGTATATGATGTCCATTTTTCCCAAAACAATTTCCCTTTGTCCAAAGATTGTCTCAAAGAAAAAGTTATTTGTTCCATCTTGTATATTTCGTTAACAATGTTTGTCCATTCTGTAAGAGTGGGGGGTTCTTCTTGTAGCCATTTTCGGGTTATTGCTTTTTTGCTGGCTGCCTGTAATATTTGGAGGTGGTAACGGCCCTTTTTTCTCATCTCGGTAGGTATATTTCCTAAATAAAATAGACTGAAACTTTCATGCATTTGAAGTCTGGTTACAGTCTTAATTGTTTTAATTATATCTGACCAGTAGGTGGCAATAATTTTTCCAAAATATGTGATAATGTCCAGCTGATGACTGTCCACATTTCCTCCAACAGTTGCTCTGTGTATGGCCTTTGGTCTGATGTTCTTTGATTTTAGGTGTTGTAAAGGTATGTTTAATACCATGTCATAGGTATTAAAGGCACTGCGCTGCGGTGGTTTGAATCATATTTGTCTAATAGATTACAGTTTGTTCATGTAAATGGGGAATCTTCTTCACAGACTAAAGTTAATTATGGAGTTCCACAAGGTTCTGTGCTAGGACCAATTTTATTCACTTTATACATGCTTCCCTTAGGCAGTATTATTAGACGGTATTGCTTAAATTTTCATTGTTACGCAGATGATACCCAGCTTTATCTATCCATGAAGCCAGAGGATACACACCAATTAGCTAAACTGCAGGATTGTCTTACAGACATAAAGACATGGATGACCTCTAATTTCCTGCTTTTAAACTCAGATAAAACTGAAGTTATTGTACTTGGCCCCACAAATCTTAGAAGCATGGTGTCTAACCAGATCGTTACTCTGGATGGCATTTCCATGATCTCTAGTAATACTGTGAGAAATCTTGGAGTCATTTTTGATCAGGATATGTCATTCAAAGCGCATATTAAACAAATATGTAGGACTGCCTTTTTGCATTTACACAATATCTCTAAAATCAGAAAGGTCTTGTCTCAGAGTGATGCTGAAAAACTAATTCATGCATTTATTTCCTCTAGGCTGGACTATTGTAATTCATTATTATCAGGTTGTCCTAAAAGTTCCCTAAAAAGCCTTCAGTTGGTTCAGAATGCTGCAGCTAGAGTACTGACGGGGACTAGCAGGAGAGAGCATATCTCACCCGTGTTGGCCTCTCTTCATTGGCTTCCTGTTAATTCTAGAATAGAATTTAAAATTCTTCTTCTTACTTATAAGGTTTTGAATAATCAGGTCCCATCTTATCTTAGGGACCTCGTAGTACCATATTACCCCATTAGAGCGCTTCGTTCTCAGACTGCGGGCTTACTTGTAGTTCCTAGGGTTTGTAAGAGTAGAATGGGAGGCAGAGCCTTCAGCTTTCAGGCTCCTCTTCTGTGGAACCAGCTCCCAGTTCAGATCAGGGAGACAGATACCCTCTCTACTTTTAAGATTAGGCTTAAAACTTTCCTTTTCGCTAAGGCTTATAGTTAGGGCTGGATCGGGTGACCCTGGACCATCCCTTGGTTATGCTGCTTTAGACGTAGATTGTGGGGGGGTTCCCATGATGCACTGTTTCTTTCTCTTTTTGCTCCGTATGCATCACTCTGCATTTAATCATTAGTGATCGATCTCTGCCCCCCTTCACGGCATGTCTTTTTCCTGGTTTTTTCCCTCAGCCCCAACCAGTCTCAGCAGAAGACTGCCCCTCCCTGAGCCTGGTTCTGCTGGAGGTTTCTTCCTGTTAAAAGGGAGTTTTTCCTTCCCACTGTTGCCAAGTGCTTGCTCATAGGGGGTCGTTTTGACCGTTGGGGTTTTTCATAATTATTGTATGGCCTTGCCTTGCAATATGGAGCGCCTTGGGGCAACTGTTTGTTGTGATTTGGCGCTATATAAGAAAAAAGTTGATTGATTGATAAAGTATCTCACTGTGTTCTTCCACATAAATTCTCTCCACAAATCTGAACTTGCGGTTGTCGTGATAGTTTTACATATATTTAACCAATCATCTTCTGTTAAATTGATTCCGGCTTCTTTTTCCCATTTCTGTTTTATATATACAGTTGAATTTGCTCGTCTTATTTGCAGAACAGAATATGTGGAAGAAACATACTTTTTTGTAAGTTTCCCTTTGCATACATCCAAAATAAGCCCAACCAATTCAAAAGTTTCTTGTTTTGTATTTTTGATGTTGTCATTGAAGTGATGTCTCAACTGAAGATACCTGTAGAAGTCATCCTTCTCCAAGGCATAATCAATTACTAGTTGTTGAAAGCTTTTTATGTTGCCATCTGATATTTTCCAATACGCAGTTATTCCTTTGTTACACCAGTAATGAAATTTGCTATCAATTTTGGAGGGAGTAAATTGTGTATCATAAGCAGGCCAGCACAAAATTCGTGCAGCTTTTTCAAAGGTCTCTTCTAAATTCTTTAAACCAAATACTTAATGTTGTTCTTATGTAAGCATTTACACTGTTTAAGAGTGTTTTCATTTTCTGTTCGTCTCCCAAAATAGAGGGAAGAGGAACACCAATCTCTGCTTGATCAATTCCTTTCCATTTGGGATCCTCAGTTGAGTCACACCACAAGACCAAAACTCTAAGCTGTGCGGCTTTATAGTAACTTTCAAGACAAGGGAGAGCCATTCCTCCTTCACTCTTACTTAATTGCATGGTTTCGTATTTTATTCGTGGACGTTGTTTATTCCAAATGAAATTAGAAATCATTCTGTTCCATTCAACAAATTGCCTGGAGGACACTTCGATTGGTAATGCCAGGAATAAATATAGTAATTTAGGTAATCTGGTCAATTTTATCATTTGAATTCTGTGATACATGTTCATAGGGAGGAGCAACCATCTCTTTAAGTCTGCTTTAATACTATTTGTCAGGGGGTCATAGTTATATTCAGAAAGATCATTTGAGTCCTTGGATATTTGGACCCCTAGGTATTTAATCATACAGTTGTTCCAATTACATTGTAAGCATTTTAGGACATTTTTACTTGGTTTATAATTGTAAGTAAGGATTTGAGTTTTGTGGAAATTTAATTTGTAACCAGAGTATGATCCAAATGTGTCAAGTAGGGTTATTAATGTGATTAGGCTGGTTTCAGGTTTGGTAAGTGTAAGCAAAACATCATCAGCGTATAGACAAATTTTGTATTCTGTGTCTTTTACAAAGATGCCTTTGATATTCTCTGTTTCTCTGACTGCTTGGGCGAGGGGCTCAATGTACAATGCGAATAGGGTTGCGCTGAGGGCGCATCCTTGCCTGCATCCCCTTTTCAGTGAAATTTCAGCAGAAAGATCCCCATTAATTTTTATCCTGGCTGTGGGGGAATGATATAGTGATTTGAGACACTGGGTAAATTGATCATTAAAGCCAAAGCGTTTTAAGGTCAGAAATAAAAACTCCCATCGGACAGAGTCGAAAGCCTTTTCGGCATCAAGGCTTAGGACAACTGACTCTGTATTTGTCATGTATTTTACAAGGTGAAGGGCTCTGCGGATGTTGTCGTGTGTCTGTCTCCCTTTCACAAATCCCGTCTGGTCAGTATCTATTAGTTCTGGGATAATGTATTCTAATCATTTTGCCAGGATTGTTGTAAATATTTTATAATCTACGTTTAGTATTGATACAGGTCGATATGAGCCACATTCAGTTGCATCCTTTCCTGTTTTAGGTATTACAGAGATACGGGCTTGATTCCAGGATTTAGGTATTGTACCTCCTGTAAGCACATAATTAAAGCAAGATTTAAGCAAAGGTATAATTTTTTGTCTAAAACATTTATACCACTCTGACAGAAACCCGTCAGAGCCAGACATTTTGTTGCCCTTTAGGTTTGAAATTACTTTGTCGATTTCTTCTTCTGTTATTATTTGTGTAAGTTTTTTGTTTTGTTCTCTTCCTATCGAGGGTAAGTCTAAATTTGTAAGAAAAATCTCTACTATCGTTACATCTGCTACAAGTGGCTGAGAGTATAAATTTGTATAATAAGTAATAAAGGATGTCTGAATCTCTTCTAAATTATATTGTATTGTGTTGCTAGCTGGGTTTCTTATCTTGTGAATATTGCGGTTAGCTTGTAGTGTTCGTGTCCTCCAGGCAAGTAATTTTTTAGCTCTTGGACCATTCTCATAGTAGTTTTGTTTGATAAATTTTGCTTTCCTTTCTATGTGATCTTCATAAAAATTGTTTAATATTTGCTTCACTGAAAGAATTTTTTGCAGCGTATCATTGTCGTTGTTTCTCATGTGGTGGTGTTCTAAGAATTTTAGTTCAGCAGTCTTGTCTGAAATTAGTTTCTCTCTCTTTCTTTTTAATTGATGACCACATTATGAGCTTTCCTCTCAAAACTGCTTTTGCAGCATCCCATATCACACTAGGTGAAGTTTCTTCATTATCTTTATGGTATATGTAATCTGTTAATTGTTCTTCTACATATCCTTTGAGGTCTATATCATTGAGGAGGCTATTGTTAAATCTCCAAAGGGTTTCTTACATTTAGATACTAGGTGAACTAGTATCTAAATGTAATGTCAAATATACTTCTGCATGGTCTGAAACATCTCTTACTCCAATTTCACATTGAATAATCCTGTGTCTGTCTGAGCTGAGCATGAAAAAATAATCTAATCTGGATAACATAGTATGTGAATGGGAAAAAAAGGTAAAGCATTTCTCATGTGGATGAAAATCTCACCATACATCTTTCATACCACTTCTTTGAGCAATTTGTTAATCAATATTGCTGAAGGTTGTATCCTCTTATTTGTAGAGGAGTCAAGAGAAGGAAATAAATGAGCGTTCCAGTCTCCAGCACACACAAGTACGTCAGATATTTCAGTACATATTAGGTTGAATATTTTTTTAACAAACTGCTTATCATTTCCTGGAGGGCGATAAACATTAAGTAATGTCACTTTTTTATGATCAATCAAACCCTTTACTAGCACATATCTTCCTTCAGTGTCAGAAATTTGTGAAGTGAACTCAAAATTGATTTTGTTTGAAATAAGAATTGCCACTCCTCTCGCATTTCCTTTTTTAAAAGATGAACAGTAGGTATGTTTGAACCATTTTTTAATTTTTTCATGCTCAATGTCATTAAGATGCGTTTCCTGCCAAAATATCACATCTTGTTTCTCACGTTTAATTTTACTGATTATTTTACTGCGTTTTATTGGGTTATGTAAGCCGTTTACGTTAAGGGTGAAGATATACCTTTGTCTATTAATTTTACTTAAGTCAACACAATGCACATTATAGAACATATGGCTAAGCATAAACAAAAGGGTCGGTCTGGAAGAACAGTAATAACAGTGATAAACAACATAATATAACAGTGACTAGAGTACTGGCGGGGACTAGCAGGAGAGAGCATGTCTCACCCGTGTTGGCCTCCCTTCATTGGCTTCCTGTTAATGCTAGAATAGAATTTAAAATTCTTCTTCTTACTTATAAGGTTTTGAATAATCAGGTCCCATCTTATCTTAGGGACCTCATAGTACCATATTACCCCATTAGAGCGCTTCGCTCTCAGACTGCGGGCTTACTTGTAGTTCCTAGGGTTTGTAAGAGTAGAATGGGAGGCAGAGCCTTCAGCTTTCAGGCTCCCCTCCTGTGGAACCAGCTCCCAATTCAGATCAGGGAGACAGATACCCTCTCTACTTTTAAGATTAGGCTTAAAACTTTCCTTTTCGCTAAGGCTTATAGTTAGGGCTGGATCGGGTGACCCTGGACCATCCCTTGGTTATGTTGCTTTAGACGTAGACTGTGTTTCATAATTATTGTATGGCCTTGCCTTGCAATGTGGAGCGCCTTGGGGCAACTGTTTGTTGTGATTTGGCGCTATACAAGAAAAAAGTTGATTGATTGATTGATTGAGTGTTCTTCGGGTCCATACCCCTCCCAGTCCACCAAATACTGGAAACCCCGGCCCATTCGACGGACGTCCAGGAGCCGGCGCACTGTCCAAGCCGGCTCCCCGTCGATGATACGGGCAGGAGGCGGCGCCAGACCGGGTGTACAGAGGGGTGAGGTGTGATGTGGTTTCAGTCTCGACACATGGAATACCGGCTAGATCCGCAGTGAGGCCGGGAGTTGGAGCCTCACTGCGGCGGGACTGAGGACCTTGAGGATCTTATAGGGCCCAATGTACCGGTCCTTGAGTTTGGGGGATGTCCCTTGTAGATAGCCACACCTCCTGCCCGGGCCGATATGCGGGGGCCGGGGACCGTCGACGGTCTGCATGGGTCTTTGCCTTCGTCCGGGCCCTCAACAAGGCCGAACGGGTGGTGCGCCACACCCGACGGCATCTCCGCAGGTGGGCCTGGACCGAGGGCACACCGACCTCTCCCTCCACCACAGGAAACAAAGGGGGCTGGTACCCCAGACACACCTCGAATGGGGAGAGGCCGGTGGCAGAGGACACTTGGCTGTTATGCGCATACTCGATCCAGGCCAGGTGTTCACTCCAAGCCGTCGGGTGTGCGGATGTGGTACAGCGCAGGGCCTGCTCCAGCTCTTGGTTAGCCCGTTCTGCCTGTCCGTTGGTCTGTGGGTGATACCCAGACGAGAGGCTCACGGTGGCCCCCAGCTCCCGGCAGAAACTTCTCCAAACCTGCGAGGAAAACTGGGGACCACGATCTGAGACGATGTCTGTTGGTATCCCATGCAGACGTACGACATGGTGGACCAGGAGATCCGCTGTCTCCTGGGCCGACGGGAGCTTCGGGAGGGCCACGAAGTGGGCCGCCTTGGAGAACCGGTCCACTATCGTGAGGATGGTGGTGTGCCCCCGGGACGGTGGGAGGCCCATGACGAAATCCAGACCAATGTGGGACCAGGGGCGATGAGGCACAGGAAGCGGCTGAAGGAGTCCCTGTGCCTTTTGGTGGTCCGCCTTGCCCCTGGCGCAGGTGGTGCAGGCCTGGATGTATGCCCGGACGTCAGCCTCCAGGGACGCCCACCAGAAGCGCTGCCGGACCACTGCCACGGTCCTTCGCACCCCTGGGTGGCAGGAGAGCTTGGACCCGTGACAGAAGTCCAGGACGGCAGCCCTGGCCTCTGGTGGGACGTACAGTTTGTTCTTTGGCCCTGTTCCGGGGTCCGGGTTCCGTGCCAGGGCCTCCCGGACGGTCTTCTTCATGTCCCAGGTAAGGGTGGCCACGATAGTGGACTCCGGTACGATGGGTTCCGGTGGATCCGACAGCTCGGTTTTGACTTCATTTTCATGCACTCGGGACAAGGCATCCGACCTCTGGTTCTTGGTCCCGGGGCGGTAGGTGATCCGGAAGTCAAAACGGCCGAAGAACAGTGACCAGCGGGCTTGCCTGGGGTTCAGCCGCCTGGCGGTCCTGATATACTCCAGGTTCCGGTGGTCAGTAAAAACCGTGAATGGCACTGACGCTCCCTCCAACAGATGTCTCCACTCCTCAAGAGCCTCTTTCACCGCTAGGAGTTCTCGATTGCCCACGTCATAGTTCCGTTCTGCTGGGGTCAACCTGCGGGAGAAATAGGCACATGGGTGAAGGACCTTATCGGTCTCTCCGCTCTGGCATAGCACGGCTCCTATCCCTGAGTCAGAGGCGTCCACTTCAACCACAAACTGGCGACTGGGATCGGGCTGCACCAAGACGGGTGCAGTCGAGAAGCGCTGTTTCAATCCCCTGAACGCGGCATCGCACCGATCCGACCAGGTGAAGGGAACCTCTGGTGAGGTCAGGGCTGTCAGGGGGCTAACTACCTGACTATACCCCTTGATGAACCTCCTGTAAAAATTTGCGAAGCCGAGGAACTGTTGCAGCTTCCTACGGCTCGTAGGTTGGGGCCAGTCTCTCACCGCCGCGACCTTGGCCGGATCCGGGGCGACGGAGTTGGAGGAGATGATAAATCCCAGGAAGGACAAAGAGGTGCGGTGAAACTCACACTTCTCGCCCTTCACAAACAGCCGGTTCTCCAACAACCGCTGTAGGACCTGACGTACATGCCGTACATGAGTCTCAGGGTCCGGAGAAAAAATGAGTATATCGTCCAGATATATGAAGACGAATCGGTGCAGGAAGTCCCGCAAGATGTCATTAACCAAAGCTTGGAACGTCGCGGGGGCGTTAGTGAGGCCAAACGGCATGACCAGGTACTCAAAATGACCTAACGGGGTGTTGAATGCCGTCTTCCACTCGTCTCCCTTCCAGGACCCGAACTAGGTGATATGCATTCCTAAGATCCAGCTTTGTGAATATTTTGGCTCCATGCAGGTGGGTGACACCGAATCTAACAAAGGCAACGGGTATCGGTTGCGAACCGTGATCTCGTTCAGCCCCCGATAATCAATGCATGGACGAAGACCGCCATCTTTTTTGCCCACAAAAAAGAAACCTGCTCCCATCGGGGAGGTGGAGTTCCGGATCAGCCCGGCAGCTAAGGAGTCCCGGATGTAGGTCTCCATCGATTCGCGCTCAGGTCGGGAGAGGTTGTACAGCCTGCTGGACGGGAACTCCACGCCTGGAATCAAATCGATGGCACAATCGTACGGACGGTGCGGGGGAAGGGTGAGTGCCAGATCCTTGCTGAAAACGTCAGCAAGATCGTGGTACTCAACCAGCACCGCCGACAGATTGGGAGGGACTTTGACCTGCTCCTTAGCCTGGGAACCGGGAGGGACCGAGGATCCTAAACACACCCAATGGCAGGTCTCGCTCCACTGAACCACCACCCCGGACGGCCAATCAATCCGGGGATTGTGTTTTAACATCCATGGGAACCCCAGAATCACACGGGAGGTAGTGGGAGTCACAAAAAACTCTTATCTCCTCCCGATGATTCCCTGACACCACCAGAGTTACTGGTAGTGTCCTGTGTGTGATTAAAGGGAGTAGGGTGCCATCCAGTACTCGCACCTGCAATGGTGAAGGAAGCGCCACCAGAGGGAGCCCTACCGCCCTGGCCCATCTGCTGTCTAGCAGATTCCCTTCTGACCCTGTGTCTACCAGTGCTGGGGCCTGAAGGGTTAAATCCCCGCTAAGGATTGTAACTGGGAGTCGTGTGGAAATATGTGTGTGTCCCACGTGAATTTCTTGGCCCACCCTAAGCCCAGTTTCTAGGGGCGGGCGTTGGTGTTTAACCGTTCGAGGCAGTCTCTCAACTGGTGCTCAATTGAGCCGCAAACAAAACACACCCTGCGGGGAAGCCTCCTCTGTCTATTCGGTGGTCTGAATGTGGCCATGCTTCGTCAGTAGGGGGAGCTGTAGCCACACGGGGCGTAGAGGCCATGGAGCATGGGAAGGGCGGACCTTTTTCAGACCCGGAAGGAAGAGGGACGGCGCGTGCCTGGCCACGCCCCTCGTCTCGTTCCCAACGGCGTTCCTCCAACCGACTGTCTAACCATATTCCCGTGGTTCGTCCTTGGCCACCAGGTGCTCCTTCAAGACCGACGACAGTCCGTTTACTAAGGCGGCGCGGAGCGCAACGTTATTCCAGCCGGACCTCGCAGCCGCAATGCGGAAGTCGACTGCATAAGCGGCTGCGCTCCGGCGTCCCTGTCTCATTGACAGCAGCACAGTTGAAGCGGTCTCTCCCGTTAGGGTGATCAAACACGGTTTTAAACTCCCTCACAAACCCAGTGTACGTATGAAGGAGCCATGAATTTTGCTCCCAAAGCGCCGTAGCCCAAGCGCGTGCCTCTGCTCGAAGCAGATTAATCACATAAGCTACCTTACTAGCATCAGACGCGTACATGACGGGACGTTGTGCAAAGACGAGCGAACACTGCATAAGAAAGTCCGCGCACGTCTCCACACAACCTCCGTACGGCTCTGGAGGGCTTATGTATGCTTCAGGGGATGGTGGGAGGGGTTGTTGAATGACCAGTGGAACATTTATATCCTGCACAGGGTCGGCAGGAGGAGGAGCTGCAGCAGCGCCCTGAGCGCTCGCTGCCACCTGTGCGGAGAGAGCCTCCAGCCTGCGGTTCAGGAGGATGTTTTGCTCGGTCATCTGATCCAACCGAGCCGTAAAGGCGGTGAGGATGTGCTGCAACTCACCAATCAAGCCTCCTGCAGACG
Organism: Thalassophryne amazonica; assembly: GCF_902500255.1. Taxonomy (NCBI): domain Eukaryota; kingdom Metazoa; phylum Chordata; class Actinopteri; order Batrachoidiformes; family Batrachoididae; genus Thalassophryne; species Thalassophryne amazonica. Next base: position 87,893,176 of record NC_047115.1, read on the forward strand.
CCTGTGCACCCTGCCCTCCCATTGGCCGTTCAACTGCTGGGTGACGTCCCTCGGAGTCCATGACGCTGGCCGAGATATCCTGTTGTGAGAGTGTAGTGACACGGACCCACAACAGGGGGGCACAAATGAACGGACAATAGGAGAAGTTAAATTTGAACACTTTACTGTTGTGAATGCCACAACTACACACAGCAGATTATAGAATGAATACAAAGTCAATTAATAAAGGTGTCGTGTGGGTAGGCTCGACGATAGGAGACGTCCGTCTGGAGAAGAACCGGAACCACACGATTTCCTCCGCCACCGAACCAGGAAGATACTGGAGCCGCCAGGTCCCGAGTCCCCCAAGTGGCCACCGTCTCCACGTGTCGGATCTGGTACTGCTGGCGAAGAGCAAAAACCGTCAGGTGTGGGTGTGTGTACACCCCGTAACAAGGATGGTGGTTATTCCACCTCCACCTCTAATCACACGCTCGTGCAGCTCCTGTCTAATTACTTATCTGGCGGAATGCAGAGCGAAGCAGTCGCAGCATACGCCGGTCCTTCGGGAAGACAGCTGTAACAATGTATCTACTGAAAACAACGTTAGGAATTCTCAGGCTGAGAGAGTTACCTCCTTGGAAGAACGATATCTCGGCGACGTGGTGGAGGTGTCGTCCTGCTTTTATTTGGGGTGAGGCGCAGATGATTGGTGACAGCTGTCATAGCCGATGAGTGACAGCTGTCAACCCGGCCGCTCTTGGGAGGTGGCAGCGCCCTCTCGTGCCTGAAGCCCGCACTTCAGACAGGGCGCCCTCTGGTGGTGGGCCAGCAGTACCTCCTCTTCTGGCGGCCCACACAACAGCACTACTATTATTCTGAACACTACTGTATATAGTTTATCAGATATAGAGTCAGAGTCTTAAAAGAACCCCCCAGCCCCACCTGCCCACCCACCGTGTACCAGTCAGTGGTGCCGGATTACCCTTTTACTCCAAAATGCTACTACAAATCCCTGATATGCAAGTTGAAAGTTTTTGGCAACATGCAGCATGCTATTATTCTGAACACTATTGTATATCATGTGGCAGTGTTTTTAAAGGATATGTCTCATGTTTTTTAACATCCCACTTAGTAAGACAACATAAAAGTACTCATGATTGTGTCTTTGCACACATGTGCTAATAATTAGTGATCTCTGATGTATTTTGTACCCTCACTCTGAACGTTAGCAGGTGCATTTCAGGAAAAGTTTCACTCAGCAATTGTTTGCATTTTTCAGTGTGTGACGCACTTACGAGTATAAACAAAACAGAAACATCCCAGTGACTGACAGAGGGAAAAGAACCTGCTCTGTCCAAAAATGAAGCTTCGAAGATACTGTTCAAAATGTGATGCCTCAGATTTTACAGAGTGCAGACAACACGCTTCACCCCAAAACTCTTAACTTTTTCAATGTCGGATTTTGGAGCCCGAAGTGTGGTGACACTCTGTTTGTTACTATTGAACGTGGGACATCTGCCTGGACACAGAGATGGATTTGTTACATTGGAAACAGTCAGAATTATGTGCCATGATCGAGAGACAGGCAGAGCTGCAGCTGGCGATCTCACGCGCATTTCTTTGATCATGTGAAGTTTACACAACACGACAATGAGTGTGGCATGTTCCCTTTTCTGTTTTGCGGCTAGATTTGGTTTTCTTTTTTTTACTGTGAGGGAGTGTAAATTTGGATCTGGAATGTGTGTGTGTATGTACATGTGGTGCGAAGCTCGCTGTCTGTATACATATGTGCGCACGCAATGTGCAGCTGACGAGATGCTCGTTTTCCCCCGGCAGCAAATGTATTTTTTTAAAGATTTTATTGATAACAACACTCATAATTAATCGTGCACAAAGCTGAACCTGGAGCAGAGATGGTTATTGGCAGGCTGCGTTTATGACTCATGGCCGTGCACAGAAACCTTCTTGGAGCTGCAGCTTTTAGCAAAATGAACGCTTATCGCTTAAAAACGAGTTATCAGAACATGACATCACACTGATCTCGACTTTGGAATTAATCTGTGCCTCGATTCTTATAATGTACATCTACATTCCATCGAGGCGCACGCTGGGGACGCTTCTAATTGTGACATCACTTGTTGGAAACACCCTCTCATGAGTACTTTATTTTTGGAAGTCTCCGTAGCTGTTTGGCGTGAATGCCATATACTTTGAAACCGGTCATGGAAGTGCACAAAGTAATCCTGGTGGATCATCGACTGGTCACTAACAGCCTAAATCTAAATTGTTATGATTTTAGTGTGACGTGTCCTTTAATACAGTCGGCATATGCTGGCTAAATCGTCTTGGTGGGACAAGGGTATAAAGGGGGAAACAATTACTTATGCAACCAATCATTTTTGGCTTATATATTTTTATTTAATTTATGAGACTGAGATTAGTTTTCACTGTGAGTTTAAAAGGCATCATTTTAGAACTTTTTATGTACAGAAACCTGAGTTATTAGGGCTCGAGGAGGAAAAAGTCCTATGAGGACCCTATTGTAATTGTGCTGTTTATTATTGGAGCCCGAGTAGGAAAAAGACCTACAAGGACCCTATTGTAATTAGAGCCAGATATATCGGCCGGCCGATATTATCAGCCGATATAAGCCCTTTTCAAAGTACTTGGCTGATTAGCCGACAGCCGATAAATCAGCCGATATTTATTTTTTTAATGAATAATGTTTGGACCCTTAACAAAAAAGGTATGAGCTAAAAGCTGAAGCTTTGTCCTCATATTGATTAACTTTATAACAGAGAAGAATTTTCAAGTTCAAAAATGCAATCAAGAATTAAACCTTTGTGAAATTAGGAAATACATATCCTTAAAAAGAGTTGTGAAATACATGTGATCTTGTACCTCTTGTTGCTGCAACTTAGATATATGTTCAGGATAAGGATATAGATCCTTATAAACTTACTTGTATGCTTTTGTCAGCCGATCAGTGCAGTGTGACGGTGAACTACGGGGGCTGGTGATGAGCACATTTAAGCAGGGGTGTAAGCAGCTCTCAGTTGAATGGAGTCAGAGCTCCATCTACTGGACAAACGGTGCAAGGACATTTTACATTGCAGACACAAACATTATTTCAGTAACTGTTCTGTTAATGAGAAATTATCGGCGTTTCTATCGGCAAAATCGGCCGATAGAACGCCGATAATTATCAGCGTTCTATCAGGAAAAAGTCCTACGAGGACCCTAATGTAATTGCGCTATTTATTATTATTATTAAGGCCCGAGTAGGAAAAAGTCCTAAGAGGACCCTATTGTAATTTCACTGTTTATTATTATTATTGTTATTATTATTATTTATTTATTTATTATTATTAGAGCCCGAGTAGGAAAAAGTCCTACGAGGACCCTATTGTAATTGCACTGTTTATTACTTATTTATTTATTATTAGTAGTATTTGGGCCTGAGTAGGAAAAAGTCCTACGAGGACCCCCGTCATTGCGCTGTTTATTAGGGCTCGAGTAGGACAACGTCCTACGAGGACCCTATTGTAATTGCGATGTTTATTATCCATCCATCCATTTTCTTCCGCTTTATCCAGAGTCGGGTCGCGGGGGCAACAGCTCAAGCAAAGCCGCCCACACCTCCCGATCCACACACACCTCCCCCAGCGGAACCCCAAGGCGTTCCCAAGCCAGCCGAGAGATGTAATCCCTCCAACGTGTCTTGGGTCTTCCCCGGGGCCTCCTCCCAATGGGACGTGCCCGGAACACCTCTCCAGCGAGGCGTCCAGGGGGCATCCGGAAAAGATGCCCGAGCCACCTCAACTGACTCCTTTCAACGTGGAGGAGCAGCGGCTCGACTCCGAGCTCCTCCCGAGTGACCGAGCTCCTCACCCTATCTCTAAGGGAGCGCCCAGCCACCCTGCGGAGGAAACTCATCTCGGCCGCTTGTACCCGCGATCTCGTTCTTTCGGTCATGAGCCAAATCTCATGACCATAGGTGAGGATCGGAACGTAGATCGATTGGTAAATCGAGAGCACTGCCCCCCTACTCAGCTCTCTCTTCACCACGACGGTCCGATATAGCGACCGCATCACTGCAGACGCTGCACCGATCTGTCTATCGATCTCACGCTCCATCCGTCCCCTCACTCAAACAATTATTATTATTATTTATTATTTATTATTATCATTATTATTATTATCACCACTTTTAAAATCAAAATTTTGGCCCTTTCCCATGCTCAAAAACTCACCAAACTTTGCGAAGTCGTCCGGCAGGATCCAAAATTCGATATTTTGGGGGTTGCGCACAAGGTCGCAGAGAAATCGCGAATTAGCGCCCCCTAGAAATTTTCAAAAACCCCTCCGCATTGGGGTTTTTTCGTCATAGCCTCACGAAATTTGGTACACATATTTACCATGCTAGGACGCACAAAAAAGTCTGTTACCATCATGGTGAAATGTCAACAGGAAGTCGGCCATTTTGATTTTAGGTTTCGATTTTGAGGTAATTTTTACCGGTTTTGGCCATTTCCACTACTTCCATTTGAACAAACTCGTCCTAGGGATTTCATCCAATCGTCTTCAAATTTGGTCAACATCATCAGGACCCAATGTTGATGAAAAGTTATCAAAAGAATGTAATTAGGTCAAGAGGCGTGGCTGCTAGGGTTCGTCAAACTTTGGCGCCGTTTCACTTCGAACGGCTGTCACGCCCACATACTTAAATGTAGATCCTTCAAACTTGCTGGACATGATGAGGGCTCCGCCCTGAACGTTTGCATATATTAACTTCCCAACTCCACCAAAGCGCCCCCTGGTGGTACTGGAAATGTCCTATTTTTACTTTAACAGGTCCTGATGTCACATAATCCACTTCTAAAACATGCAGAACAAGTTGGTGAACATAGGCGATGAACGCCGTGAAGTTACGACAAATGGCGCCCGTGTGGCGGTGTGCCGAATATTGACCTTTCGCCATGAAATTTCGTTCTTCCTTTTGAAGGCTTGATTGATACACATGTCAAGCACGAAAACCTCTTACAATTCATAGGGGCGTCGCCCATGGGCGGGGCAAAATGCCTCAATAACACTCCCTTGAAACTTTCAAAAAACCCTCCCCATAGGGTTTTTTTTTGGAGTAGCAAGATGAAAATTGGTGTACATGTGTGACTTGCACAGACATACAAAAAAGTCTCTGGCACCATGCGTCTACTCCAAACAGGAAGTCGGCCATTTTGAATTTTCTTGTCATTTTGGCGTGATTTCCACATGTTGTATTTGAACGAACTCCTCCGAGGGATTTTGGCCATTGCACTTCAAATTTCTTTCACAGCATCCACAGACGATAACAATCAAAAGTTATCGAAAGCTTTTCTCTATGTCAAAGCGTGTGGCTGCTATGGTGCCGCCATTTTTACCCTTCGCCATGGAACATTATAAACAGGCACTGATGTCACATAGTTAACCCCATCAACTTCCTTCCACTTCTAAAACATGCAGAACAAGTTGGTGAACGTAGGCGATGATCGCCGTGAAGTTACAAGTAACGGCGTCCATGTGGTGGCGTGCCGAATATCGTCCTTTCGCCATGAAATTACGTTCTTCCTTTTGACGGCTTTAATTTTGTCATATCATCATGAAAATTGATACACAGGTCAAGCACGACAACCTCTTACAATTCATAGCGGCATCGCCCATGGGCAGGGCAAAATGCCTCAATACCACCCCCTTGAAACTTTCAAAAACCCTCCCCATAGGGGTTTTTTGGAGTAGGGAGATGAAAATTGGTATACATGTGTGACTTGCATAAACGCACAAAAAAGTCTCTTGCACAATTGGTCTACTCCAAACAGGAAGTCAGGCATTTTGAATTTTCATGTCTTTTTGGCGTGATTTCCACACGTTGTACTTGAACGAATTCCTCCTATGGATTTTGTCCAATGCACTTCAAATTGCTTTCATAGCATCCAGAGATGATACTGACCCAAAGTTATCGAAAGCTTTTCTCTATGTTGAAGGATGTGGCTGCTATGGCGCCGCCATTTTGACCCTTCGCCATGGACCATCAATTCATGATAACACCTTCATGCTTTGCCTGATTGACTTGAACCTTCAAATGTGTGATGGCGGTTGGCCCCTGAATACACCTGACCCCTCTCTTTGTACACTGAGCGCCCCCTAGTGGATGAAACATCAACATGTCATAACTCCTTCATGCATTGTGTGATTTGCTTGAAATTTTAACTGTGTGATGAGTGGTTGCTCTTGTATGCACATGCCCACATCTGGTCACAAGGGGACGCACTGCCCTGGGTCGGCGGTCGCGCGGAACGAGGGCCAGTATATGACTGCTTGCAGTCCTACTTATTATTATTTATTAGGGCCTGAGTAGGAAAAAAGTCCTACGAGGACCCCATTGTAATTGCGCTGTTTATTATTTTCATTTATTATTATTATTATTATTATCACTTTTAAAATCCAAATTTCGGCCCTTTCCCATGCTCAAAAACTCACCAAACTTTGCGAAGTCGTCCAACAGGATCCGAAATCCGATATTTTGGGGGTCATGCACATAGTTGCAGCGAAATTGCGCCACCTAGAAATTTTCAACAAACCCTCCGCATACGGGTTTTTTCGTCGTAGCCTCACGAACTTCGGCCATTTTGATTTTAAGTTTCGATTTTAAGCTAATTTTTGCCATTGTTGGCCATTTCCACTACTTACATTTGAACGAACTCTTACTAAGGATTTCATCCAATCGTCTTCAAATTTGGTCAACATCATCATAACCCCATGGTGATCAAAAGTTATCAAAAGAATGTAATTAGGTCAAACGGTGTGGCTGCTGGGGTTCATCAAACTTTGGCGAGCTTTTCGGAGCACGCCATTTCACTTTGAAAAGCTGTCACACCCACATACTTCATCGTAGATCCTTCAAACCTTATGGACATGATGATGGCTCCACCCTGAACGTCTGCATATATTAACTTCCACCTCCACCATAGCGCCCCCCGGTGGTAACAGGAAATGTCCTATTTTTACTGTAACAGGTCCTGATGTCACATAGTTTACCCAATCAACTTCATTCCACTTCTAAAACATGCAGAACAAGTTGGTGAACGTAGGTGATGATCGCCGTGAAGTTACGAGTAACAGCGTTGGTGTCGGCGTGCCGAATATCGCCCCTTCGCCATGAAATTACGTTCTTCCTTTTGACGGCTTTAATTTTGTCATATCATCATGAAAATTGATAACGTCAAGCACGACAACCTCTTACAATTCATAGGGGCGTCGCCCATGGGCAGGGCCAAATGCCTCAATAACGCCCCCTTGAAACTTTCAAAAACCCCTCCCCATAGGGTTTTTTTTTTTTGGAGTAGGGAGATGAAAATTGGTACACTTGTGACTTGCATAGACGTACAAAAAAGTCTCATGCACCATTGGTCTACTCCAAACAGAAAGTTGCCCATTTTGAATTTTCTTGTCATTTTGGCGTGATTTCCACACGTTGTATTTCAATGAAGTCCTCCTAGGGATTCTGTCCAATGCACTTCAAATTTCTTTCATATCATCCAGAGATGATATTGATCAAAAGTTATCAAAAGCTTTTCTCTATGTCGAAGGGTGTGGCCACTATGGCGCCGCAATTTTGACCCTTCGCCATGGAACATTATACTTAAACAGGTACTGATGACACATAGTTAACCCATCAACTTCATTCCACTTCTAAAACATGCAGAACAAGTTGGTGAACGTAGGCGATGATCTCCATGAAGTTACATGAGTAATGGCGTCCGTGTGGCGGCGTGTCAAATATTGCCCCTTCGCCATGAAATTACATTCTTCCTTTTGACAGCTTTAATTTTGTCATATCATAATGAAAATTGATACACAGGTCAAGCACGACAACCTCTTACAATTCATAGGGGCGTCACCCATGGGCGGGGCAAAATGCCTCAATAGCGCCCCCTTGAAACTTTGAAAAACCCCTCCCCATAGGGGTTTTTTTGGAGTAGGGAGATGAAAATTAGTACACGTGTGACTTGCATAGACGTACAAAAAAAATCTCTTGCACCAATGGTCTACTCCAAAGAGGAAGTTGGCATTTTGTATTTTCTTGTCATTTTGGCGTGAATTCCACACATTGTATTTGAACGAACTCCTCTTAGGGATTTTGTCCAATGCATTTCAAATTTCTTTCAGATCATCCAGAGACGATACTGATCAAAACTTATCGATAGCTTTTCTCTATGTCGAAGGGTGTAGCCGCTATGGTGCCGCCATTTTGAACCTTCGCCATGTAACATCAAGTCATGATAACTCCTTCATGCTTTGCCTGATTGACTTGAAACTTCACATGTGTGAACACACCTGGCCCCTCTCTTTGTGCTCTGAGTGCCCCCTAGTGGATCAATCATCAACATGTCATCACTATTTCATGCATTATCTGATTTTCTTGAAACTTGAACTGTGTGATGAGGGTCAGCCCCTGTATGCACCTGCCCACATCTAGTCACAAGGCGACACGGTGGCCTGGGTTGGCGGAACCGTGGCACAAGGGCCCGTATATGCTTGCAGTCCTAGTTATTACTGTCATTCCAAGGTTCAGACATGTAACAGCTCAAGGGTTCATAAACTTTCAGGCACCAATGATCCAAAAGTACTAAAATAAATCATGAATGAATGAAGATTGTTTTTAAAACACATACACAAACATACATGTGCGATTCAAGCGTGAACACATGTATACAGGTGCTTCACAGTGAATATACAGAGGATCTGACTGAAATATGCTGAGAGGACAGCTTTGCTTTCACACAATCAAAATAAAAATGTTCATCATCCAAACTCTTCAGCTGTCAATCCTCTCAGTACACTCTCAGGTCCTCCACACAGAACCAGCAGACTGTCTGACATCAATGTGCCATTTCAGCTCTAAATTTCAGCTTCTGCACAGAATCATCATGTAGGCATATCATTGTGTTTTACTTTAAAGTCCTCAAACAAGTTTAACTTCCAAAATGTGTCCTTTAAATGAAGCCACTGCTTTTATTTAAAAAGACTACATTTGTCACACTTACCTTTGGCTTGCGGCCTCGTTTGCCTTTGATCTTTTTCAGAGGTTTAACAGGTTTCTTCATGCTTTTGGAGTGCTCTTGCTTCTCTGGGATGGTCACCTGGCTGTCCACTTTCACCCGACCTCCCCTCTTCTTGGAAAGCAGCTCTGGGTGGATCCTGGGCAGAACCCCACCGTTTGATATGGTTACACCCCGCAGGAGCTGAAGCAGACCACAAGGAGCTCTACTGAGCTTAAACAGTCCTCAAACAAACACCCTATAAACATTCTTTTGTGGAACACTGCCATCAGAGTACAACAGCTGTGCCACACAACATGACAGCAACAGTGTTTGGAAGCCTGCCATTTTCACTTACATACTTTTTATTGTACAGTTGTATGTAAAAGTTTGGACACCCCTGATGATTTCCCCTGATTTTCATTACCGGCCAACTCATTTCCGGCTAACTCAATCTTGGAGCTGGCATTACTGGCCAACTCCAAGATCTCATTGAGAGTTGCAATGATAGGAAGAGCCGGCATCGAAGGATCAGAAAGCGACGTTGCAATGAACGCTTGGCCGCCACAAGCCTTCTGTGGCAAGAGATTCTTTCATCAATCATTCAGATGAACTCCAGCAGCAGAAAGTGTGCAATAATTCTTTAAACAAAATTAGGCAGGTGCATGAATTTGGGCACCCCAACAGAAAAAAAATACATCAATATTTAGTAAATATTTGAAATCTTCTTTGACATAGTCGGCCTCTTTAGGCTCACCGGTGTCCTCCTTTTGCAGAAATAACAGCCTCTAAAAAAATGAGGTGGGCTTCATAGATAATTGGCAAAGCTTCTGGGGAAAACCTGGTCTTGTTAGGAGAGACTGCATCCATCCCACTTTGGATGGAGCAGCTCTCATTTCTAGAAATCTGGCTAATTTTCTTAAATCCTCCAAACCGTGACTATCCAGGGTTGGGACCAGGAGGCAGAGTTGTAGTCTTACACACCTCTCTGCAGCTTCTCTCCCCCTGCCATCCCCTCATTACCCCATCCCCGTAGAGACGGTGCCTGCTCCCAGACCACCAATAACCAGCAAAAATCTATTTAAGCATAAAAATTCAAAAAGAAAAAATAATATAGCACCTTCAACTGCACCACAGACTAAAACAGTTAAATGTGGTCTATTAAACATTAGGTCTCTCTCTTCTAAGTCCCTGTTAGTAAATGATATAATAACTGATCAACATATTGATTTATTCTGCCTTACAGAAACCTGGTTACAGCAGGATGAATATGTTAGTTTAAATGAGTCAACACCCCCGAGTCACACTAACTGCCAGAACGCTCGTAGCACGGGCCGAGGCGGAGGATTAGCAGCAATCTTCCACTCCAGCTTATTAATTAATCAAAAACCCAGACAGAGCTTTAATTCATTTGAAAGCTTGTCTCTTAGTCTTGTCCATCCAAATTGGAAGTCCCAAAAACCAGTTTTGTTTGTTATCTATCGTCCACCTAGTCATTACTGTGAGTTTCTCTGTGAATTTTCGGACCTTTTGTCTGACTTAGTGCTTAGCTCAGATAAGATAATTATAGTGGGCGATTTTAACATCCACACAGATGCTGAGAATGACAGCCTCAACACTGCATTTAATCTATTGTTAGACTCGATTGGCTTTGCTCAAAATGTAAATGAGTCCACCCACCACTTTAATCATACCTTAGATCTTGTTCTGACTTATGGTATGGAAATTGAAGACTTAACAGTATTCCCTGAAAACCCCCTTCTGTCTGATCATTTCTTAATAACATTTACATTTACTCTGATGGACTACCCAGCAGTGGGGAATAAGTTTCATTACAGTAGAAGTCTTTCAGAAAGAGCTGTAACTAGGTTTAAGGATATGATTCCTTCTTTATGTTCTCCAATGCCATATATCAACACAGGGCAGAGTAGCTACCTAAACTCTGTGAGTGAGATAGATTATCTCGTCAATAGTTTTATATCCTCATTGAGGACAACTCTGGATGCTGTAGCTCCTCTGAAAAAGAGAGCCTTAAATCAGAAGTGCCTGACTCCGTGGTATAACTCACAAACTCGCAGCTTAAAGCAGATAACCCGTAAGTTGGAGAGGAAATGGCGTCTAACTAATTTAGAAGATCTTCACTTAGCCTGGAAAAAGAGTCTGTTGCTCTATAAAAAAAGCCCTCCGTAAAGCTAGGACATCTTACTACTCATCACTAATTGAAGAAAATAAGAACAACCCCAGGTTTCTTTTCAGCACTGTAGCCAGGCTGACAAAGAGTCAGAGCTCTATTGAGCCGAGTATTCCTTTAACTTTAACTAGTAATGACTTCATGACTTTCTTTGCTAATAAAATTTTAACTATTAGAGAAAAAAATACTCATAACCATCGCAAAGACATATCGTTCTCTTAGGCTGCTTTCAGTGATGTCGGTATTTGGTTAGACTCTCTCTCTCCGATTGTTCTGTTTGAGTTATTTTCATTAGTTACTTCCTCCAAACCATCAACATGTCTACAACCCCTGGCAAAAATTATGGAATCACCGGCCTCAGAGGATGTTCATTCAGTTGTTTAATTTTGTAGAAAAAAAAGCAGATCACAGACATGACACAAAACTAAAGTCATTTCAAATGGCAACTTTCTGGCTTTAAGAAACACTGTAAGAAATCAAGAAAAAAAGATTGTGGTAGTCAGTAACGGTTACTTTTTTAGACCAAGCAGAGGAAAAAAATATGGAATCACTCAATTCTGAGGAAAAAATTATGGAATCATCCTGTAAATTTTCATCCCCCAAATTAACACCTGCATCAAATCAGATCTGCTCATTGACATTGACCCTATGCCATGACACTGACCCTATGTGTCTTTTTGCAAGGAATGTTTTTGCAGTTTTTGCTCTATGGCAAGATGCATTATCATCTTGAAAAATGATTTCATCATCCCCAAACATCCTTTCAATTGTCCAAAATATCAACATAAACTTGTGCATTTATTGATGATGTAATGACAGCCATCTCCCCAGTGCCTTTACCTGACATGCAGCCCCATATCATCAATGACTGTGGAAATTTACATGTTCTCTTCAGGCAGTCATCTTTATAAATCTCATTGGAAACGCACCAAACAAAAGTTCCAGCATCATCACCTTGCCCAATGCAGATTCGAGATTCATCACTGAATATGACTTTCATCCAGTCATCCACAGTCCACAATTGCTTTTCCTTAGCCCATTGTAACCTTGTTTTTTTCTGTTTAGGTGTTGATGCCTTTCGTTTAGCTTTTCTGTATGTAAATCCCATTTCCTTTAGGCGGTTTCTTACAGTTCGGTCACAGACGTTGACTCCAGTTTCCTCCCATTCGTTCATTTGTTTTGTTGTACATTTTTCGATTTTTGAGACATATTGCTTTAAGTTTTCTGTCTTGACGCTTTGATGTCTTCCTTGGTCTACCAGTATGTTTGCCTTTAACAACCTTCCCATGTTGTTTGTATTTGGTCCAGAGTTTAGACACAGCTGACTGTGAACAACCAACATCTTTTGCAACATTGCGTGATGATTTACTCTCTTTTAAGAGTTTGATAATCCTCTCCTTTGTTTCAATTGACATCTCTCGTGTTGGAGCCATGATTCATATCAGTCCACTTGGTGCAACAGCTCTCCAAGGTGTGTTCACTCCTTTTTAGATGCAGACTAATGAGCAGATCTGATATGATGCAGGTGTTAGTTTTGGGGATGAAAATTTACAGGGTGATTCCATAATTTTTTCCTCAGAATTGAGTGATTCCATATTTTTTTCCTCTGCTTGGTCTAAAAAAGTAACCGTTACTGACTGCCACAATCTTTTTTTTCTTGATTTCTTATAGTGTTTCTTAAAGCCAGAAAGTTGCCATTTGAAATGACTTTAGTTTTGTGTCATGTCTGTGATCTGCTTTTTTTCTACAAAATTAAACTGAATGAACATCCTCCGAGGCCGATGATTCCATAATTTTTGCCAGGGGTTGTATTAGACCCCAATCCTACCAGGCTGCTCAAGGAAGCCCACCAGTAATTAATGCTTCGATCTTAAATATGATGAATCTGTCTTTATTAGTTGGCTATGTACCACAGGCTTTTAAGGTGGCAGTAATTAAACCATTACTTAAAAAGCCATCACTTGACCCAGCTATCTTAGCTAATTATAGGCTAATCTCCAACCTTCCTTTTCTCTCAAAAATTCTTGAAAGGGTAGTTGTAAAACAACTAACTGATCATCTGCAGAGGAATGGTCTATTTGAAGAGTTTCAGTCAGGGTTTAGAATTCATCATAGTACAGAAACAGCATTAGTAAAGGTTACAAATGATCTTCTTATGGCCTCAGACAGTGGACTCATCTCTGTGCTTGTTCTGTTAGACCTCAGTGCTGCTTTTGATACTCTTCACCATAAAATTTTATTACAGAGATTAGAGCATGCCATAGGTATTAAAGGCACTGCGCTGCGGTGGTTTGAATCATATTTATCTAATAGATTACAATTTGTTCATGTAAATGGGGAGTCTTCTTCACAGACTAAGGTTAATTATGGAGTTCCACAGGGTTCTGTGCTAGAACCAATTTTATTCACTGTATACATGCTTCCCTTAGGCAGTATTATTAGACAGCATTGCTTAAATTTTCATTGTTACACAGATGATACCCAGCTTTATCTATCCATGAAGCCAGAGGACACACACCAATTAGCTAAACTGCAGGATTGTCTTACAGACATAAAGACATGGATGACCTCTAATTTCCTGCTTTTAAACTCAGATAAAACTGAAGTTATTGTACTTGGCCCCACAAATCTTAGAAACATGGTGTCTAACCAGATCCTTACTCTGGATGGCATTACCCTGACCTCTAGTAATACTGTGAGAAATCTTGGAGTCATTTTTGATCAGGATATGTCATTCAATGCGCATATTAAACAAATATGTAGGACTGCTTTTTTGCATTTGCGCAATATCTCTAAAATTAGAAAGGTCTTGTTATGTGTCGGACGCAGCTCGGAGAACCGACCAGCGTTTGAAGGACCCAGTATGAAATAAGCAGAGCACGGTACAAAGGCTAACTGAATTTAATACATAACAGTGATACAAAAAATAACAAAAGAAAGTGCGGTCTGGCGTGGTGCGCTCCCAGCAGCGCTAACGGTCCGGAGCCAGAAGCTGTTCGGACCCAAGGACCCCGCCGACACCCCCCAGGTGGCCGCAACAAACCGAGTCTGTGAAAGAAGGAACCATTATGTGAGTCCACACTCTACACACAGAGAGACCACTCAAAGGTGTACATAAACAGCAAACACTTCCTGGCTTAATTACTAATCAGCTTCCCAACCTGCAGGCATGGAACATCCAGTTCACAAAACTCCACTGCAGTGGAAGCCGATACATGACTAACGTACAGCTCAATATAATAAGGTGTGAGGGACACCACATTTACTGACTGTATAAATGTTAGTCACAAAATCTAACGTACCTCAGGAAGTGTGCTGACGAGCGTGAGACCTCACCCCCTCCTCTTTCACAGACCGTGCATCAAACCCTGGACGTTCTCTGCATCCACTGATGATGAGATGGCTCCCGAGACGACGATCTCACCCGTCTGGTCACAAGGTCGAGTCTCTGGCAAATACACACTGTATACTCCAGTCTTAAATGCCACCATGTTCCAATCCATATAGATGCACCTCAGCTGTGAGTCCTGACGAGCCGCAGGTGATCAGGGTGAGGTCCTGATAACCTCAGCAACACAGCCACTCAGTCCCAAATGCAAGCCACCTGGAAGGAAAAACAAAAGACAGAAACAAAAAGGCAGCCAGGCCCCCCAGCCATACAACAGGTCTTGTCTCAGAGTGATGCTGAAAAACTAATTCATGCATTTATTTCCTCTAGGCTGGACTATTGTAATTCATTATTATCAGACTGTCCTAAAAGTTCCCTGAAAAGCCTTCAGTTAATTCAAAATGCTGCAGCCAGAGTACTGACAGGGACTAGGAGAGAGCATATCTCATCCATATTGGCCTCTCTTCATTGGCTTCCTGTTAATTCTAGAATAGAATTTAAAATTCTTCTTCTTACTTATAAGGTTTTGAATATTCAGGTCCCATCTTATCTTAGGGACCTCATAGTACCATATCACCCCAATAGAGCACTTCGCTCTCAGACTGCAGGCTTACTTGTAGTTCCTAGGGTTTGTAAGAGTAGAATGGGAGGCAGAGCCTTCAGCTTTCAGGCTCCTCTCCTCTGGAACCAGCTCCCAATTCGGATCAGGGAGACAGACACCCTCTCTACTTTTAAGATTAGGCTTAAAACTTTCCTTTTTGCTAAAGCTTATAGTTACGGCTGGATCAGGTGACCCTGCTGTTATGCTGCTATAGACTTAGACTGCTGGGGGGTTCCCATGATGCACTGAGTGTTTCTTTCTCTTTTTGCTCTGTATGCACCACTCTGCATTTAATCATTAGTGATTGATCTCTGCTCCCCTCCACAGCATGTCTTTTCCTGGTTCTCTCCCTCAGCCCCAACCAGTCCCAGCAGAAGACTGCCCCTCCCTGAGCCTGGTTCTGCTGGAGGGTTCTTCCTGTTAAAAGGGAGTTTTTCCTTCCCACTGTCACCAAGTGCTTGCTCACAGGGGGTCGTTTTGACCGTTGGGGTTTTTCCGTAATTATTGTATGGCTTTGCCTTACAATATAAAGCGCCTTGGGGCAACTGTTTGCTGTGATTTGGTGCTATATAAATAAAATTGATTTGATTTAAATGCTTCCTATAGCTTCCAATGAGAGTATTTTGGACTATTCTTCTTTACAAAACATCTCAGGTTTGTTGGTTTCCGAGCACGGACAGCCCACTTAAAATCACACCACAGATTTTCAATAATATTCAGGTCTGGGGACTGAAATGGCTTCTGCATGAATGCCTTAGTAGATTTTGAGCAGTGTTTAGGGTCGTTGTCTTGTTGAAAGATCTTGCACCGGTGCAACTTCAACTATGTGACTGATTCATGAACATTGTTCTGAAGAATCTGCAGATATTGACTGGAATCCATGTGACCCTCAACTTTAACAAAATTCCCAGGACCTGCACTGGCTACACAGCCACACAGCATGATGAAACCACCTCAAAATTTTACTGTAGGTAGCAAGTGTTTTCTTGGAATGCTGTGTTCTTTTTCAGCCATGCACACTGCCTCTTGTTTTGTCCAAATAACTCAATTTTAGTTTCATCAGTCCACAGCACCTTATTCCAAAATGAAGTTGGCTTTTCCAAATGTGCTTTAGCATACCTCAAGCAACTCTGTTTGTGGTGTGTACGCAGAAAAGGCTTCCTCTGCATTACAGCATCATAAGCATCTCTTTGTGCAAAGTGCGCTGTATAGTTGAACGATGCACAGAAACACTATATGCAACAAGACACTATATGCAACAAGATCATGTTGTAGGTCTTTGGAGCAGCTCTGTGGGTTGACTATGACTGTTCTAACCATCCTTCACTTTAGCTTACCTGAGATTTTTCTTGGCCTGCCACTTCGGGCCTTAACTAGTGCTGTGCCTGCAGTCTTCCATTCTCTGAGATATCTTTTTGTATCCTTCCCCTAAACCATGATGTTGAACAATCTTTGTTTTTCAAGTCATATGACAGTTGCTTAGAGACTCCAATGTTGTCACTCATTAGAAGAGATGCAAAGAGGAGAAACATTTTCAAATGGTCACATTAAATGCCCTTTCTCATGATTGAATTCACCTATTTTAGGAGGTTCAATGAGCTTACCAAAGCAATTTTGTGCTCTACAACCCCAATTTGGGACATTGTGTGAAATGTAAATAAAAACAGAATACAATGATTTGCAAATCCTCTTCAACATCCATGTGTGCTTCTTTCAGATCATCCAGAGATGATATTGATCAAAAGTTATCGAAAGGTTTCTCTATGTCGAAGGGTGTGGCCGCTATAGCACCACAATATTGACCCTTCGCCATGGAACATTATACTTAAACAGGTACTGATGTCACATAGTTAACCCCATCAACTTCATTCCACTTCTATTACTCCAAAGCGGTAGCTGGAAGGTTCCCAGGTTAGCACATTCAAATTCATTCACATAAAGTTTATCAGTTTGAACATTAAATATGTTGTCTTCGTGGTGTATTCAACTGAATATAGGCTGAAGAGGATTTGTAAATCATTGTATGTTTTTATTTACATTTTACATAACATCCCAACTTCATTGGAATTGGGGTTGTAATAACTAGTGTTAAATGTATTCAGATCAATAAAATGACAAGACTGCCCAAATTTTTGCACCTGCCTAATTTTGTTTAAATAATTATTGCACACTTTATGTAAATACTAGGAACTTCATTTCACTTCTCAAATATCAGTGTGTTCGTCTAATATATTTAACTGAAATTTATGATCCAGACAACCAATGATTTATAAAGGAAAATCATGAAAATTATCAGGGGTGCCCAAACTTTTGCATACAACTGTAGATATCATTAATAATAGACTCACACTGATTATCTTATCTTATCAATGGCACCTGTCAGCATGCGGGATACATTATTATTCTCATCAAAACGTTGGTCATCACTGTGTCAGAACTGTTACCTGGTTGAGCTCCTCGTCATTGGCCACTGCCAGCTTGATGTGTCTAGGAGTTATTCTGCCTTTCTTGTTATCTCTGGCTGCATTACCGGCCAACTCCAAGATCTCAGCTGAGAAGATATAAAAACAGGAACTCACCAAATATTAATCAACTGCTTATTTTTCTTGCTTACTTTATATTAAACCATAAGTGTGACATTTTTTAAGTCAGTTGTTTTTCATTTGATATACTGTGCAAAAATCGATCGTTAATAATACCAATATGTCAAGAAGTCTATTTTTAATACCAAATGACACCAAATATTTTCAGCAACTTTTGTGAATTTACCTTACTCTCTCCTTTTATGCAGAGACATCTCAAATATAATGACGAATATTTCAGACCAACCATTCAACATATTTCACAAAACGTCTTAGATTTACTGAATAATTTTACAGTTTTGGTGTCTACAGTTGCAGAAACTCAACAAGTTTTTTTTTTAATCTTTTGCAGATTCTTCTTCTTCAAAACTGTAAAATTATTCAGGTAACTTTTGATATTATAAATATTTGAGACCAAGGAGTGTTTTTGTGTTCACCTGGTATAATATAGAGAAACTGTGACTTCTTTACTGCTTTTGATGAAGATGATAGTATTTGGGGTTTTATTTTCTATTTATTTATTTTCGTGCGTTTGTTCTGTTTGTGATCCTGCAGTTCCAGCGGCGCTTAAACTCAAAACTGGCTTGTCAGTAGCCGACAGATGTGGCCGTGACCAAGTCAATACTAAAAATTAGCGGTTAGCGGTAAAGTTCACCACTAATTTTTAGTATTGACTTTTAGTACATCATGTTAAAAAATAGATTAGATCATCAGATTAATTTAACTGAAAAGAAACATTGTGGTCTTAAATTTACTTTCACCATATAAAAATCTAATTGGGGAGTTCACCATGCTTTCGCAACCCCTATCAAGGAGAGTGGTTCCGTTGTTGAGGCTGTGCGTGGAGGCGAGACGCACCAGATCTAACTGGTATTGCTCCACCTCCTGCACAAGCTCCGCCTCCTTCCCCCACAGTAAGGTAACATTCCACACCCCCAGAGCTCGCCCCTGCCACCCGGGTCTGATAGACTAAGGCCCTTGACTTTCACTGCCACCCATGGGACAGCGCACCCGACATCAGCAATTCCCCCCTGTAGGTGGTGAGCCCACGGGGTGGAGATGGAAGGTCCACATTGGCTTTTCGGGTTGTGCTCGATCGGGCTCTGTGACAAGCACAGCCGCCAGGCGTTCGCTGACGAACCCTAGGCCTGGCTCAAGATGGGGGCCCTAAGCTTCCTCCAGGCCGGCTGATGGGCCCTCCATCTAGGCCTGGCTCCAGATGGGGGCCCTGGGCTTCTTCCGGGCCGGGTCACATTTCCTCTGCCTCATTCTGTCATGGTGTCTTGTGAACCATTCTTAGTCTGGCCCCTCGCCTGAGACCAATTTGCCATGGGTGACCCTTCTAGAAGCACAAAGGCTCCAGACGACACAGCTCTCAGGTTCACACAAACCTCTCCACCACAATAAGGTGATGGTTCCCGGAGTGGGAGGTGCTTGAGGAGTATGGAGTGAGGGGGGTCCATTCTCAGGGCCATCGACTCTCTGTACTCACAAAGTGAGAGCTGTGTTCAGGTGCTCAGCAATAAGTTGGACTTGTTTCCGGTGGGGGTTGGCCTACACCAGCGCTGCGCCTTGTCACCAATCCTGTTTGTGATATTCATGGACAGGATATCGAGGCGCAGTCGGGGGAGGAGGGTTTCCAGTTTGGTGGGCTCAAGGTCTCATCACTGCTTTTTGCAGATGATGTGGTCCTGTTGGGTTCATCGGCCTGTGACCTCCAACACTCACTGAATCGGCTGCAAACCAATCCAGTGAGTGTCGCAGCCAGATCAGCACCTCTAAATCTGAGGCCATGGTTCTCAGCAAGAAACCAATGGACTGCCTACCAGGGAATGTGGTCTTGCCCCAAGTGAAGGAGTTCAAGTACCGCGGGGTCTTGTTCAGGAGTGAGGAGACAATGGAGCGTGAGATTGGCCGGAGAATCGGCTCAGCGGGGGCGGTATTGCATTCACTCTACCATAAGACTACCATGAAAAGGGAGCTTAGCCAAAAGATCAGTAGATCTCGATCTACTGATCAATCTTCATTCTTACTCTGAGGGTTGGGTCATGACCAAAAGATCTAGATTGCAGGTACAAGCGGCTGAAATGGGCTTCCTTAGGAGGGTGGCTGGTGTCTCCCTTAGAGATAGGGTGAGAAGCTCAGTCATCAGTGAGGAGCTCAGAGTAGAGCCCCTGCTCCTTCGCCTTGAAAGGAGTCAGCTGAGGTGGTTTGGGTATCTGGTAAGGATGCCCAAACCACCAGGCACGTCCATCTGGGAGGAGACCCCAGGGAAGACCTAGGACAAGGTGGAGAGATTATATCTCCACACTGGACTGGGAATGCCTTGGGATCCCCCAGTCAGAAGTGGTCAATGTGGCCCGGGAAAGGGAAGTCTGGGGTCCCCTGCTGGAGCTTTTGCCCCATGACCCAATCCCAGATAAGCGGTTGAAGATGAGTGAGTGACCATGCTTTCACCCTTAATGGATGCGATTTTAAAAATGCAACAAAAAGTTGATACAAAGCATTATTCTGTATTTTATAAACAAGAAAAAAGTAGTTTTTTCATAATAATTTGTATAAATGCAGAATAAAAAGTATCTCAACAACATACTTGTACTTTATAAATTCAGTGATGAAAGTGAGCCATGGGAAAAAAAACTGAAAACCTCTGGCGAAGGCCAAAGGCCTGAAGCCCCTACAGCACAACATTTGAACCCTCAGATGCATTCTGGTGCATTTTCAGGTGTATTTACTTACCATAAAAATTTGTACATGTTCAATGAAGCCCCCTATTAATCAGTCAATCAAAAACAAGATTTACATTTTAACAGCGTCTGCAGGAGGCTTTGTGTATATGTGTGCATAAGCTTTTGACAAAAGCAGAAGTTATGCACATCAAGGAATATTTGTAGATCACCCTCTGTGCATTTGCTGAAAGATAGTGTTGTGTGGGCCGCTGAAGAGGAGGTACTGCTGGCCCACCACCACCAGAGGGCGCCCTGCCTGGAGTGCGGGCTCCAGGCACCAGAGGGCGCTGCCGCCTCACAGGAGCAGCCAAGGTGACAGCTGTCACCCATCAACCAAAACAGCTGACATCCATCAGCTGAAGGGTATATCAGCTGGACGGCATCTCCACCTCATTGCCGAGATATCGCTCTACCAAGGAGGTAACGTACTCAGCCTATTGTGTTGTTTTCTTGACAGTAATACTTTGTTGCTTTGCACAGAAAGAGAGAAGAACAGCAGGAGACTGTATTTTGGGATAAGTACTCGCATTCCTGCACTACAGTGTTGTTGTTGATTAGAGGTGGAGGTGGTGTTTCCACCCTACGTGTTGCTGGGTGCAGCCGCACCCACATCTGACTGTTTCTGTTCCTCGCCAGCAGTACCGGATCCGACGAGCGGAGGCAGTGGCCACCTGGGAGTTCGGGACTTGGCGGCTCCAGTATTCCCGGGGTCCGGTGGCGGAGAAAATCGGGTGGTTCCGGTTCGACTCGGACAGACGTCGCCTATCGTCGAGCCTGCCCACACGACACCATTAGAATTGGTTATAACCACAATTGTAATCTGTTGTGTTTGTTGTGCGTATTCACAACAGTAAAGCTTTGTTATTTGACTTTCTCCATTGTCCGTTCATTTGCGCCCCCTGTTGTGGGTCCGTGTTCCTACACTTTCACAACAGATAGAACTGGAATTATGCTGAATACAGATGGATGGACGGACCCCAGGTCTTAGCAATACCCAATGGCCATATGTTGGCCATGGGAAAAAATTTAATCTTTTGTTGGGTCAGGTCAATTTTTCCACCCGTCTTTTACAGTAGAGAAGCTTGAATCTTCAACTGGACTGGGTTGCTTGATGCGAAAACATTTCTCTTCTAATTGCAGAAGCTTCCTCAGCTAAATTTCTTGCTCTGGTAGTCTGACTTCTGTCTTGACTCTTGCAGAGAAGAATTAACAGAAGCCAGCAAAAGCTAGAGTTTTAAACCTAACCAGACCCCTCTACCGAGATGCAAGATGTCCGGAAAGCCCTCACAGTATGTGGGTACCCACCATGGTCCCTGGATAAAGTGCAGAGAACAGGCAGCTCCAGACAGGGGTTTACAGAAAACTCACTCACACTGACTAATATCTGCTCTTTGGCTCAAACCACCCCCTTGAACACAAGTTCGGGGTGATCAGGACTCTTCAACACAGAGCCCTACAGGTGCCCACAACTACAGAGGGAAGGGCTAAAGAACAACAACTTGTCCGGAAAGCCCTCACAATATGTGGGTACCCACGATGGTTCATGGATAAAGTGCAGAAGTCCCAAAGAACAAAGAGACCAGACAGACAGGAGATGGAGACAAGAAGAAGAGGAGTGTCTCTCCCTTATTTAGCAGGAGTAGGGGAAAAACTACAGAGGATCTTCAGACAGCACAAAATCCCTGTTTACTTTAAACCTGTTAACACCTTGAGACAGAAATTAGTTCACCCTAAGGACAGGATCCCTAGTTACAAATAGAGCAATGTAGTGTATTCTATCAGATGTCAGGAAAACTGTAACGAACACTACATAGGCGAGAATAAGCAGCCGCTGCACAAAAGGCTATACCAGCACCGCAGAGAGGGTACTGGTGGACCTCAGTCTGCAGTTCATCTCCACCTTAAAGACACTAACCACACATTTGAGGACAAGGAAGTTAAAATCTTAGCCAGGGAAAAGAAATGGTAAGAGAGGGGAGTGAAGGAAGCATTGTATGTAAAACAGTTGAAACCCAGCCTTAACCAGGGAGGGGGTCTGAGACACGCTTTGTCCCTTGTTTACAATGGGATTCTCAGGTCAAAGCAGTTTCAGTCTTTTGTTCATGGTAATGAGTCTTTCACGTTATCAGGAGAGTCGTCAGGAGAGGCGTCAGTCCCATCGTTAGGAGGGATAGCTAATCCGTCATTAGGAGGGTGCTAACTAGACCACAATAGGTGCTAATTAGAGCAATTGTTAGTCACTAGCCAATAGCAGTCTGCCTCTCGGTAGGAGGGGTCTGGTTAGGTGTAAAACTCCACCTTTTGCTGGCTTCTGTTATTCTTCTCTACAAGACTCAAGACAGAACTCAGACTACCAGAGCAAGAAATTTAGCCGAGGAAGCTTCTGCGATTGGAAACGAAACGTCCTCAAGTGCGTCAAGCTACCCAGTCCAGTCGAAGATTCAAGCTTCTCTACTATGGAAACCACCTGGACAACTGAAAGCCTTCACAGAAACATAAGACTTTTCACACAACATGCTATCAGCCTTTAATAATAATCATGCACTGTGGCTCAGAAAAGTACAGAGTAAAGGAAATGACAATTCAAAGAACTCAAAAATAATAATTCTCAGAATCAATTCAAATGGAACAATAGGAGTATTTATGGCACATTAATGCATCAATGTGTTCAAACTACGTTTTTAAATTCTTGGCCACCTTAAAATCCCTACAAATGTGTTTAAACTTCAAGCTTAGCTTAGTAAAAAAAATCTGTTGTTAAAATTACAAATTAATTAATTACAAACTTAGAATTAAAATAGTTTTAATTTAAAAATGTTTAGAAATCTTTTATGTTCATCTGAAAATTAAAACCATAACTTTGTTGAGGTAATTTATTGATGAACATCAAATCAAATCAATTTTATTTATAAAGCGCCAAATCACAACAAACAGTTGCCCCAAGGCGCTTTATATTGTAAGGCAAGAGCCATACAATAATTACAGAAAAACCCCAACGGTCAAAACGACCCCCTGTGAGCAAGCACTTGGCGACAGTGGGAAGGAAAAACTCCCTTTTAACAGGAAGAAACCTCCAGCAGAACCAGGCTCAGGGAGGGGCAGTCTTCTGCTGGGACTGGTTGGGGCTGAGGGGAGAGAATCAGGAAAAAGACATGCTGCAGAAGACAGCAGAGATCAATCACTAATGATTAAATGCAGAGTGGTGCATACAGAGCAAAAAGAGAAAGAAACACTGTGCATCATGGGAACCCCCCAGCAGTCTAATTCTATAGCAGCATAACTAAGGGATGGTTCAGGGTCACCTGATCCAGCCCTAACTATAAGCTTTAGCAAAAAGGAAAGTTTTAAGCCTAATCTTAAAAGTAGAGAGGGTGTCTGTCTCCCTGATCCAAACTGGGAGCTGGTTCCACAGGAGAGGAGCCTGAAAGCTGAAGGCTCTGCCTCTCATTCTACTCTTAAAAACCCTAGGAACTACAAGTAAGCCTGCAGTCTGAGAGCGAAGCGCTCTATTGGGGTGATATGGTACTATGAGGTCCCTAAGATAAGATGGGACCTGATTATTCAAAACCTTATAATTAAGAAGAAGAATTTTAAATTCTATTCTAGAATTAACAGGAAGCCAATGAAGAGAGGCCAATATGGGTGAAATATGCTTTCTCCTTCTAGTCCCTGTCAGTACTCTAGCTGCAGCATTTTGAATTAAATGAAGGCTTTTCAGGGAACTTTTAGGACAACCTGATAATAATGAATTACAATAGTCCAGCCTAGAGGAAATAAATGCATGAATTAGTTTTTCGGCATCACTCTGAGACAAGACCTTTCTAATTTTAGAGATATTGCGCAAATGCAAAAAAGCAGTCCTACATATTTGCTTAATATGCATGCGCATTGAAGGACATATCCTGATCAAAAATGACTCCAAGATTTCTCACAGTATTACTAGAGGTCAGGGTAATGCTATCCAGAGTAAGGATCTGGTTAGACACCATGTTTCTAAGATTTGTGGGGCCAAGTACAATAACTTCAGTTTTATCTGAATTTAAAAGCAGGAAATTAGAGGTCATCCATGTCTTTATGTCTGTAAGACATTCCTGCAGTTTAACTAATTGGTGTGTGTCCTCTGGCTTCATGGATAGATAAAGCTGGGTATCATCTGCGTAACAATGAAAATTTAAGCAATGCTTTCTAATAATACTGCCTAAGGGAAGTATGTATAAAGTGAATAAAATTGGTTCTAGCACAGAACCCTGTGGAACTCCATAATTAACCTTAGTCTGTGAAGAAGACTCCCCATTTACATGAACAAATTGTAATCTATTACATAAATATGATTCAAACCACTGCAGCGCAGTGCCTTTAATACCTATGGCATGCTCTAATCTCTTAGAGCATGCCATAGTGGTGAATTTTATGGTGAAGAGTATCAAAAGCAGCACTGAGGTCTAACAGAACAAGCACAGAGATAAGTCCACTGTCTGAGGCCATAAGAAGATCATTTGTAACCTTCACTAATGCTGTTTCTGTACTATGATGAATTCTAAACCCTGACTGAAACTCTTCAAATAGACCATTCCTCTGCAGATGATCAGTTAGCTGTTTTACAAGTACCCTTTCAAGAATTTTTGAGAGAAAAGGAAGGTTGGAGATTGGCCTATAATTAGCTAAGATAGCTGGGTCAAGTGATGGCTTTTTAAGTAATGGTTTAATTACTGCCACCTTAAAAGCCTGTGGTACATAGCCAACTAATAAAGACAGACTGATCATATTTAAGATCGAAGCATTAATTAATGGTAGGGCTTCCTTGAGCAGCCTGGTAGGAATGGGGTCTAATAGACATGTTGATGGTTTGGAGGAAGTAACTAATGAAAATAACTCAGACAGAACAATCGGAGAGAAAGAGTCTAACCAAATACCAGCATTACTGAAAGCAGCCAAAGAGAACGATATGTCTTTGGGATGGTTATGAGTAATTTTTTCCTCTAATAGTTAAAATTTTATTAGCAAAGAAAGTCATGAAGTCATTACTAGTTAAGGTTAAAGGAATACTTGGCTCAATAGAGCTCTGACTCTTTGTCAGCCTGGCTACAGTGCTGAAAAGAAACCTGGGGTTGTTCTTATTTTCTTCAATTAGTGATGAGTAGTAAGATGTCCTAGCTTTACGGAGGGCTTTTTTATAGAGCAACAGACTCTTTTTCCAGGCTAAGTGAAGATCTTCTAAATTAGTGAGACGCCATTTCCTCTCCAACTTACGGGTTATCTGTTTTAAGCTGCGAGTTTGTGAGTTATACCACGGAGTCAGGCACTTCTGATTTAAGGCTCTCTTTTTCAGAGGAGCTACAGCATCCAAAGTTGTGCTCAATGAGGATGTAAAACTATTGACGAGATAATCTATCTCACTCACAGAGTTTAGGTAGCTACTCTGCACTGTGTTGGTATATAGCACTGGAGAACATAACAAAGAAGGAATGATATCCTTAAACCTAGTTACAGCGCTTTCCGAAAGACTTCTACTGTAATGAAACTTATTCCCCACTGCTGGGTAGTCCATTAAAGTAAATGTAAATGTTATTAAGAAATGGTCAGACAGAAGGGGGTTTTCAAGGAATACCGTTAAGTCTTCAATTTCCATACCATAAGTCAGAACAAGATCTAAAGTATGGTTAAAGTGGTGGGTGGACTCATTTACATTTTGAGCGAAGCCAATTGAGTCTATTAATAGATTAAATGCAGTGTTGAGGCTGTCATTCTCAGCATCTATGTGGATGTTAAAATCGCCCACTATAATTATCTTATCTGAGCTAAGCACTAAGTGAGACAAAAGGTCTGAAAATTCACAGAGAAACTCACAGTAACAACCAGGTGGATGATAGATAACAACAAATAAAACTGGTTTTTGGGACTTCCAATTTGGATGGACAAGACTAAGAGTCAAGCTTTCAAATGAATTAAAGCTCTGTCTGGGTTTTTGATTAATTAATAAGCTGGAGTGGAAGATTGCTGCTAATCCTCCCCCTCGGCCTGTGCTACGAGCATTCTGACAGTTAGTGTGACTCAGGGGTGTTGACTCATTTAAACTAACATATTCATCCTGCTGTAACCAGGTTTCTGTAAGGCAGAATAAATCAATACGTTGATCAATTATTATATCATTCACTAACAGGGACTTAGAAGAGAGAGACCTAATGTTTAATATACCACATTTAACTGTTTTAGTCTGTGGTGAAGTTGAAGGTGCTATATTATTTTTTCTTTTTGAATTTTTATGCTTAAATAGATTTTTACTGGTTGTTGGTGGTCTGGGAGCAGGCACCGTCTCTAAGGGGATGGGGTATTGGGGGGATGGCAGGGGGAGAGAAGCTGCAGAGAGGTGTGTAAGACTACAACTCTGCTTCCTGGTCCCAACCCTGTATAGTCACGATTTGGAGGCTTTAATAAAATAAAATTGGCCAAATTTCTAGAAATGAGAGCTGCTCCATCCAACGTGGGATGGATGCCGTCTCTCCTAACAAGACCAGGTTTTCCCCAGAAGCTTTGCCAATTATCTACGAAGCCCACCTCATTTTTTGGACACCACTCAGACAGCCAGCAATTCAAGGAGAACATGCGGCTAAACATGTCACTCCCGGTCCGATTGGGGAGGGGCCCAGAGAAAACTACAGAGTCCGACATTGGTTTTGCAATAACAATAACATTATAAGGAACCTTGGGCATTTATTTTTAGACTAATTTTAATTTAACCAGGTTAGTCCCGTTGAGCTCGAGATCTCTTCTGCAAGGGAGACCAGGACAGTTATAAATTTCCAATTTACCTAACCTGCATGTCTTGAAATGTGAGATGAAACCGCAGCACCCAGAGGAAACCCACAGGGAGAACATGCAAATTCCACACAGAAAGGCCACAGGTGGAAATCAATCCCATGACCTTCTTGCTGTGGGGCAACAGTGCTAGCCACTAAGCCATTGTGCTGCCCCAAAAAATAGCATGAAAAATAATGTGTGCATTTTTAAATCTGGTAGATTCAGTCATTCATTCAGCAAATGTTGAAATATTTCTGATGTGGTACAAGAAAAATATTTCTTAAAATATAAAGAACTAGAAGCACTCAGAGAGCGCAAACCTCCACCAAGACATAAGGCCCTTTGCGAAAGAGACTTATTCCACAATGTTTCACGCATCTACTGTCATGTTTCAGATTCAGTGGTTAAACCCTTAGATCTTCAGCAAATGTATTTATAAAGAGAAACTGCATGAACTACACAAGTTTGTTTTATTTTCTAATAAGTTTATTCAATAAGGAGAAACAAATGCTAAATTATTGTTGTGTCGTAACATAATTTTTGTTCAGCCTTTGTGACCTGTCTTAATGAAGTTAGATGCAAAAATGTTGAAATTGGCCCTATCCTGCAATGATAAAGAATCCTTAAAAACAATTACTGGATCCGGATCATGTTCATCATTACCGGATCATTACCAAAATTTAATGACTTCTAAGTTAGGCCAAGATACACCCCAGGTAAAAATTTCATTGAAATCCATTGAGGATTTTTTTTAGTAATCCTGCTAACAAACCAACCAACAAACAAACAGGTGCGACCGAAAACATAACCTCCTTGGCAGAGGTAAATATGAAAGCGCTGTGATTATTTTCTTTGATTATGCAATTACTTAAAATAAAAAGTTATGTTGTGACTTTTCTTGTAGTTACGGCAGTAACAATTAAAAAAAACTCTGTAGCTTTATTTGGTAAAAATAAAAATAGGTCAAACAATTTACGAATATATGATTAATTTAACTTCCTGCAGCTAAAGGTTAACGTTAGCTGATAAACTTAAGTAGAGCACTAATGTCACAGATTATTTTCACCTTCGGCAAATTTGCATAAACTCTGTTGCTCAAACTCATTACTTTTGTGGTTATGACTCACAGACAGAGTTAAACTCTCATCTGTATCCTAACAGCATTAGCATTTTAGCAGCTGGGCGCTTCACCCGTTAGCTCCATTAAGTGGAGCTAACGGGTGAAGCGCCCAGCTCATCCATATTAAATGATGAAGACTTTTAATATTCTCATATTAAAAGTCCATAACTTTTAATATGAGAACCTGCTCATATTAAAAGCTATGAGCTGCATATTACTGGAAGAAATACGCAGGTCATAACTTTTAATGTCCACAACAAAGTAAACTGTTAGGACAACCACTGCACAATCCCCAAAATATGATTTAATAAACTCCCTCACCACCACCCACCAAAAAAACCTTTTTTCTTTGGAGATGATTGGCGGCTTGCAAACGAACATGTGTATAATGGGCCTTTCACACTGAACACGTCGAAAGCGTCAAAAATCGGTCGAAAAAGCATTATTCTCAATGAGACGCGTTGCTTTTTAGATGCGCCAGAAGCGTCGTGTCAAAAGCCGAGCTAAAGCGACGCTTTTGACGGGAGCATTGCGCATTGCCGCTTGTCGGCAGGCTGACACGGTCAAAGTTCAACCCAATCCAATTTTCGACACTCTGAGCTGTGACGTAGCTTCGCGCTGTCCAATAGGAACAATGCGTCGGGCCAAAACACGGAAGACTAGTGGCAGAAACCACTGATCTATACAAAACAGATCGGTGCAGAAACCACTGATCTGTACAAAACAGATCGGTGCAGATCTGTTTTGTACAGACAGTTTGGTGGCCTTCTTCTTTGCTCCTCTGGCTACATCCTGCTCTGAACACACCAACATTGAGAACAACACCACCACCATACAGCACAAAAACAGTAGGATCTTGTAGGTATTCAATAAATCACTACAAAACAGATCAGTGCAGAAACCACTGATCTGTACAAAACAGAAACGTGTCACGGGACTGCTCATTTACAGAGCAGTTTTCTGAAGAAAAATCCTTGGAAATGTTTTGTTGTTGTTGTTTGTTACCTCAAAATTTCTTATTACTGTTAAAAAAGTTTAGAACACTTGTAATTAAAATCGCTAAATAAATCAATAAATGGTTCTTTAGAAACCTTTCATCTGTAAATTAAAACCACCTGTTATTTCAGATTAGATCATTTCTTGTTTAACATAAGGAACGCACATTTATTTTTAGACAAATAAAATAATATGGAAATTTGTACATTTTTTAAGTCTGGTAGATTATTTATATCTCATTTCAACCAGAAAAACAGACGCTGTAAATAAATACATATGTTTATTATAAATGCAACAGGAGATAATTTAACAATGACTGCAGTGTGATTGTAAAGTAGGATTTCTGTGACATAAACCTCATAATGAATTTTTTATAGTAATTTCAACTTGTAATTTTGTCAAAATATGTAACTGTCTTTAATGTTGTTATCAGGACAGAGTCATTTCTAAAATATGAATTTGAACACAATAAGTGGAGAGCTTCTACTTGTGCAAATGTCTTTTGACTTTGATTCGTGGACATTTTTAATGATCCGTTCATTTATTGTTAAAATATAAAATGAAACAGCATTTTAAAAAATAATAAAATAGTTGCTGTTGAAACAGCCTTTTATTTAGAAGCAGGTGAAGTTATGCTGAATTCTCTGGACCAGATGAAGGTCTCTTCTGCAGCTTTGAACTCTGATGGTGTTGCCAAGTCGTCAGTCCTCCCTCGGTCAGCGTCACTCCAAAAAGTGGCTGAAAAAGACCTTCTCCCAGCAGGGTGATGGGAGAATCGTTCTACTGCTGTTTTTTAAAGCTTTTTTTGTGGTTCAGGCGACGCAAATTCAAGATGGCGATCGCTGAACTTTTTTCAGGTTGTGGAAACAGCCAGAGTGTGACGTGGCAATCTCCGCCCCCTTGCCACTTCCGAAGCAAACCGTCTGACGTCACAGTGCGTTGGAAACGCATCCGACGGATTGGAAAGCGTTGACGCATCGGCCTGACGTGTTCAATGTGAAAGGCCCTTTACTGCCACCAACTGTTTGGGTGTGGAACACTGAATGGAACTGAATGAATGGATTCTGACCAGTGGTGGGCACAGCTAACCGAAAAGTTAGCTTCGATAACCACTAATCCGCTAACTGAAAAGTTAACTCTTGTAACGCTAAACCGATAATTACTGCTAACCGCTAACTTTTAGTATTGACTCTGTACAATATCCAGTACTGATAAGCGAGTTTTGAGTTTAAGCACTGCAGGGGCTTCTAAGGAAATTCAAAGGCAATTACAAACATACAATGAACCACAAGCCACAACTTTTGTCTTTATGCACCCTGCCGGCTGCTGCAAAAAAGTGTCATTTACTTCTCACACATAACAAACAGACAGTGGCAGAAGACATCAAAAGCAAGGCACTTTTCACTCATGGTCACAACATAATGCTTCACCAAACTAACTACACTACTTGAACTATATAAACACAACAAATCTATAACACCAACAACACTGCTAAACTAACATGCACTACAATAATAATAAAAAAACAAAAACAAACTCTGAACTCCCATAATGCATTGCAGCAGCAATTGACAGTGTGTCTACTTTAAAGACAGTGTGTACATGCAAATCTTTACTTTTTGGAAAACTTTCATCACTGTACACTTCCTTTATGTAAACGGAACACGTGTACAAAACAGACTTGTTTTCACTTCAAAACAGTCTCTCTCTCTCTCTCTCTCTCTCTCACACACAAACACACATGAACACAAAACAACATGCGGCACAGACACTGATCCTGGCACCAGTCATACCTGCCAGGTACTCAATGACAGCCGCCATGTAGACAGGTGCTCCCATACCGATGCGGTATTTGTGTGTCCCGGTGCGCAGGTACCTCATCATCCTACCCACAGGGAAGATAACCCCCGCTCTGGAGGAGCGGGACAGTTTGGTGGCCTTCTTCTTTGCTCCTCTGGCTGACATCCTGCTCTGAACACACCAACATTGAGAACAACACCACCACCATACAGCACAAAAACAGTAGGATCTTGTAGGTATTCAATAAATCACTGCCACAAAATTATGCTCAGACAAATTGTATTTAATTTTAAATGACAATTATCACTGAAAATGATGCATTTGTTAGTTTATACCTCGAATAATTTGATTACTAAAATGCTCTGAGGCAAAATTCTCTGCCTCGAAGCTTCGTTTAATTCGCTACTATGTGTGCTATACATGCACAGCATGCTCACTTCCGCTTTTGATGCCATGAAGCGCATGCAAAGCACGGAATGCAAAATGGACAAGGAGACAAAGGAGAAGAAAACAGTGAGCGGCAGGGATTACAAAAACCCACGGAGGAAACATCAGAAACTGTCAAAAGTGTGGGACCATCATCAATTAAACCGACAGTACAAGCACAGTACAATGCGTGTACTGCTAAACAAAATTAGCTTTCCCTAACAATGCTTCTTCCATGTTACAGCACTTGAGCTGAAAACATCCCCTGTATGCACCCAGCCTTCCAAGCGGACCCAACAGGTAATGTTAATGTCACATGTAGTTTTAGACAGAGACCGTCCAGCCATCATTTGGACAGTCAATTTTCAGAAAAGACAGCCTACCTGCTTGCACTGGTGCTCGATGCAAAAAAAAATACTTGCACCAAAAAAAAATTTACTTGCACAACCAAGACTTTCTGTGATTAATCATGATTAATCGCATGGTATATGTGAAACCCAAAAATGAATTCAAAAGCCGCTTAAAAGCACAGTTTTTTTGGAAAATGTAAATGAACATTGCATAAATTTGAAAATGTAAATTTCAACTGAAACTCACTAATGAAATCAAATATAAAACCACTGGCAGGTCATTTGTTATCCTGTTTCATATCAAAATAACAATATTCATTTCCATGACTAAATGTACTAAAACAAATACATCACAATTGTACACATACCACAATTTGATATGTGTACAATTGTGATGTATTTGTTTTAGTATATTTAGATTTTGTTGTGATTTGGCACTTTATAAGCCGATTAAATTGAACTGAAATTGAACATTTTATTGAGTCTTAAAGTAAATAAATATGAATTTGGTCACTGGATCCTTAAACTTTGTACATAATGAACTCTACATGGTGAATCCTTGATCTCTGGACATAAATAGGAATAAACAAAATCTGTAGTTTTTGTCAAAAGCATTTCCTTTCAGACATTGGCATGAATGTGTTTCCATATATCTGAGCTGAGCTTACAGCTGCTGTGCTTCACTTCAGGATGTAATTTGAAGAGAAAATACAGCACGCTTCATTTTGGGAGGAAAAAAAAAACGTTTTAGTCGATTGTAGTTTCTTGTCTGTATTACATTTGGAAAGAGGTGTCATTTTATTTAAAGCGGCGATTCATTTTGAAGTTATTAATTCCGACCGGACTCTGTCTCAGCCGCGCAGCGTTTCGAGCTGTGTAAACGGAACGGAGGACAATTCTCGTTTCTTGACAGCAACAAGACAAGAGTCCCAGTTAGTGACTTTAATCCACACAAAAGTGACTGACGATATTTTAATGGCTTTGCGAGGGGTTAAGAAGCGGCTTGCCGTTTCTGAAGAGCAGTGAATCAAAGAACCAACGAGCTACTGGATCGAAGCATTGCTTCAATGGTTCATGGTTTCAAAGTGGAGCCGCGCTGCAGAAATAGTTTATTACAGACCAAACCCTGAATATCCGACTTTATTTGTACGTCCGTATGACTCTGAAACTCGGAATCCGTATAATTTACGGACTATAGGTTGACATGAAAACCACCGAAAAGCTGTGTTCACAGCGGGGACACGTTCGGCTATTCGAGATTATTCAAGTTTTTTTTTTTACCGACGCCGAACGATGCGTAAAAAAAAATTTGACCGATCCAAACCGGTCTGGATCCGGGCCTGATCCTGTAGAACTTTGTACCGAAAATGTCCATTCAAAAGGTCGGCGTCTTTCTGCATTTTGTTTTGTTGTGCATTGCATAGCCTGTACTTTTCTCGATCCTCGTGTCGTTTTCTGTATGAACTCAGCTATCAGCAGGAAGCAGCAGCATAAGCTCGCCCCCGACTGATGCTTTCAAAATAAAAGGCAACGAGCAAGTCATAAAAGGCTAAAAAAAAAACAAAAAAAAAAACGCAGCGTTAAGGGGAGGAACAAAATTGTCGGCGATAATGACCTCAATAATTAACGCAACGTTAGCGCGTTAACGTTGCCCAGCCCTAATTATTTTATTTATTAACTACACAGATGTATAATAAAACAAATGGTGACTGGTTTATAACACAATGATGACAGAGTTTGAGGGGAGAGAGAGCGAGGAACCGCAGCGGCAGCCAGTTTTTTTTTCTTTGTTTACCTGTGCGCGCGTGAATGGGATAGGAGGTCCTCAAACTGGAGCTCCTGCAGCTCCAGTTATTTGCTGCAGCTCCTGCAGCAAATAATGAAACTCCCCAAATTGGGAACGTCTCATGAGGATGTTGTGAACCCAGGGACGGTGCCGCTGATGACTAGGGATGGGTATTGATAAGATTTTAGCGATATCGATGCCATTATAGATTCCGCTTACTGATCCGATTCCTTATCAATTCCCTTATCGATACCTCTTGTGAATTTTCTGTGTACTAAAAGTAGGCTTTACAGGTTTTCTATGTCAACAACATTTTAAATTGGTCACTGGATCCTTGATTTCTGGACATAAAAAAAAAATAAAATCTGTAGTTTTTGTCAAAAGAATTTCCTTTCGGACATTTTGGCATGAATGTCTCTCCACACCACTGAGCTGAGACCAGTCGTCTGCTGCACGTCAGCGCAGGACGTCTATTTTGGGAGGAAAAAACTTTTTTGATCAATTGCAGTTTGTTTGTATTGCAACATTTGGAAAAAGGTGTCATTTGATTTAAACGGCATTTTGCTTTGAAGTTATTAATTCTGACTGGACTCTATCATTCTAACTTGACTCGGCAGAGAGCCACACAACTTTTAGAGCTGTGTGAACAGAACGGAGGAGGATTCTTGTTTCTTTCTCGCAACAAGACAGAAGTCCCAGTCAGTGACTTTAATCTGCACAAAAATGACTCACGATTGATACAACCCCTGGCACAAATTATGGAATCACCGGCCTCAGAGGATGTTCATTCAGTTGTTTAATTTTGTAGAAAAAAAGCAGATCACAGACATGACACAAAACTAAGGTCATTTCAAATGGCAACTTTCTGGCTTTAAGAAACACTATAAGAAATCAAGAAAAAAAGATTGTGGCAATCAGTAACGGTTACTTTTTTAGACCAAGCAGAGGAAAAAAATATGGAATCACTCAATTCTGAGGAAAAAATTATGGAATCACCCTGTAAATTTTCATCCCCCAAATTAACACCTGCATCAAATCAGATCTGCTCATTGACACTGACCCTATGCCATGACATTGACCCTATGTGTCTTTTTGCAAGGAATGTTTTTGCAGTTTTTGCTCTATGGCAAGATGCATTATCATCTTGAAAAATGATTTCATCATCCCCAAACATCCTTTCAATTTCAAAATATCAACATAAACTTGTGCATTTATTGATGATGTAATGACAGCCATCTCCCCAGTGCCTTTACCTGACATGCAGCCCCATATCATCAATGACTGTGGAAATTTACATGTTCTCTTCAGGCAGTCATCTTTATAAATCTCATTGGAAACGCACCAAACAAAAGTTCCAGCATCATCACCTTGCCCAATGCAGATTCGAGATTCATCACTGAATATGACTTTCATCCAGTCATCCACAGTCCACAATTGCTTTTCCTTAGCCCATTGTAACTGTTGTGTGGGCCGCTGAAGAGGAGGTACTGCTGGCCCACCACCACTAGAGGGTGCCCTGCCTGGAGTGCGGGCTCCAGGCACCGGAGGGCGCTGCCGCCTTACAGGAGCAGCCAGGATGACAGCTGTCACCCATCACCGGAGACAGCTGATCCCAATCAATACGAGGTATATCAGCAGGACGGCATCTCCACCTCATTTGCAGAGATATCGCCTTACCAAAGAGGTAACCATTTAAGCCTGCACATACGTGTGTCTTTACTTGTATTCTTGTTTGATTGTCTATAGGACAGCTGACTACTAGACAGCATTCGGATAAGTACTCACCTTCCTACATTGTTGTTGACGAGAGGTGGAGGTGGACTCTCCACCCTCCGTGTTACTGGGTGCAGCCGCATCCACACCTGACTGTTTCTGTTCTTGCCAGCAGTACCGGATCCGACGAGCGGAGGCAGTGGCCACCTGGGAATTCGGGACTTGGCGGCTCCAGTATTCCCGGGGTTCGGTGGCAGAGGAAATCGGGTTGGTTCCGGTTCGACTTGGACAGACGTCTCCTATCGTCGAGCCTGCCCACACGACACCGTTGTAATTGGACTCCATTTCGATATTGTAACCGGTTGTATTTGTTGTGCCTGTTTCACAACAGTAAAAGCAGTGTTATTCGACTCCTCCATTGTCCGTTCATTTGCGCCCCCTGTTGTGGGTCCATGTTCCTACACTTTCACAACAGTAACCTTGTTTTTTTCTGTTTAGGTGTTAATGATGCCTTTCGTTTAGCTTTTCTGTATGTAAATCCCATTTCCTTTAGGCGGTTTCTTACAGTTCGGTCACAGACGTTGACTCCAGTTTCCTCCCATTCGTTCCTCATTTGTTTTGTTGTACATTTTTCAATTTTTGATACATATTGCTTTAAGTTTTCTGTCTTGACGCTTTGTCTTCCTTGGTCTACCAGTATGTTTGCCTTTAACAACCTTCCCATGTTGTTTGTATTTGGTCCAGAGTTTAGACACAACTGACTGTGAACAACCAACATCTTTTGCAACATTGCGTGATGATTTACTCTCTTTTAAGAGTTTGATAATCCTCTCCTTTGTTTCAATTGACATCTCTCGTGTTGGAGCCATGATTCATGTCAGTCCACTTGGTGCAACAGCTCTCCAAGGTGTGTTCACTCCTTTTTAGATGCAGACTAACGAGCAGATCTGATATGATGCAGGTGTTAGTTTTGGGGATGAAAATTTACAGGGTGATTCCATAATTTTTTCCTCAGAATTGAGTGATTCCATATTTTTTTCCTCTGCTTGGTCTAAAAAAGTAACCGTTACTGACTGCCACAATCTTTTTTTTCTTGATTTCTTATAGTGTTTCTTAAAGCCAGAAAGTTGCCATTTGAAATGACTTTAGTTTTGTGTCATGTCTGTGATCTGCTTTTTTTCTACAAAATTAAACAACTGAATGAACATCCTCCGAGGCTGGTGATTCCATCATTTTTGCCAGGGGTTGTATATTCAGGGATGAAAGTGGTGAAAAACAAAAAAAGCTGAAACCCAAAATTACCCCCCAACACCACCCGCATGAAAATGTTAGAATTCTAGAAGCTCTGAAATGCAATCTGGGACTATTCCAGTCAATGAATGTGCAGTGAGTGCAGCATCCATTTTGGTGAGAAAAAACACAACTTTCCTTATTTAAATTCATTCCAGTAGTATTCTGCTCTTACGAGGATGCAGCAGTTTTCTAGCTTGGCAGATAGTTATGGAGGAAATCACTGAAGAAATTAACAAATTGAAAATATGGTTTGACTGAAACAAATTGTCATTAATTAAATAAAACAGGGATGAAGTGGAGGTGTAAGAGTCACTCGGTGTTCATAGGAAACACTTATTTAGTTCTACATGTATTTATTTATTTTCATTGTTAGTTGGTTTTATCTTTTCTGTTGTGTTTTGTTTCAAACACAACAGAATTTGGTTTCTGGGGCCTCACGGGCCCCAAACCATATCTTCTTCTTCATATATATATATATATATATATATATATATATATATGAGGTCTGTTAGAAAAGTATCCGACCTTTTTATTTTTTTTTTCAAAACATGATGGAATGGAATCACGTGTGCTTGCATGACCCAACCTTGAACCTTCGTGCGCATGCGTGAATTTTTTCACGCCTGTCGGTTGCGTCATTTGCTTGTAAGCAGCCTTTGTGTGAGGATGGGTGGAGTCTCTCGTTGTTTTTTCTTTGAAAGGAAATGGCGGAACGTCTGGAGCAGCGCGACTGCATCAAATTTTGCCAGAAACTGGGCGACAGCCAGGTGGAAACCATTTGGATTATTCAGACGGCTTTCGGTGACGATCCTATGGGCATCACACAGATTAAGGAGCGGTACAACCGGTTTAAAGACGGCCGCAGAACAGCAGACCATTTCCAAAGTGAACGCTGTGGTGATGTGGGACCGTCGTGTGACTATCCGAGAAATTGTGGAAGAGGTGGACATCAGCACTTTTTCAGCACATTCCACTGTGACAGAAGATTTTGCCATGAAAAGAGTGGCGGCGAAATTCATCGGCACGAAGCTGATGGCGCAGCAAAAGCGCCTTTGCGTTAAAGCCTCACAGGACATGTTGTGACATGCTCACCTCTTCCACCATTCGGAAATTCAGACGGCTTTCGGTGGCTTTTCAGTCGTGTGACTATCCGAGAAATTGTGGATGAGGTGGGCATGTCACAACATGTCCTGTGAGACTTCAACACGAAGGCGCTTTTGCTCCGCCATCAGCACACAAAGGCTGCTTACCAGCAAATGACGCAACCGACAGGCGTGAAAAAATTCACACATGCGCACGAAGGTTCAAGGTTGGCTCATGCAAGCACACGTGATTCAAATCCATCAGGTTTTTGAAAAAATAAAAAGGTTGGATACTTTTCTAACAGACCTTGTGTGTATATATATATATATATATATATATATATATATATATATATATACATACACATATATATACATATATATATATGTATCTTCTTTGTCTTTCGGCTGTTCCCGTTAGGGGTCGCCACAGCAGATCAATCGTTTCCATCTCACCCTGTCCTCTGTATCTTCCTTTGTCACACCAACCACCTGCATGTCCTCCCTCAGCACATCCATAAACCTCCTCTTTGGCCTCCCTCTTCTCCTCCTGCCTGGTGGCTCCATCCTCAGCATCCTTCTCCCTATATACCCTGGGTCCCTCCTCTGCACATGTCCAAACCATCTCAATCTCGTCTCTCTGACTTTGTCTCCAAACCGTCCCACCTGAGCTCTCCCTCTGATACGTTCATTCCTAATCTTGTTCATTCTCGTCACTCCCAAAGAGAATCTCAACATCTTCAGCTCTGCCACCTCCAGCTCTGCCTCCTGTCTTTTTGTTAGTGTCACCGTCTCTAAGTCGTACAACATAGCTGGTCTCACTACTGTCTTGTAAACTTTCCCCTTCACTCTTGCTGATATTCTTCGGTCACAAATCACTCCTGCCACCTTTCTCCATCCACTCCACCCTGCCTGCACTCTCTTTCTTCACCTCTCTACCACACTCTCCATTACTTTGAACAGTTGACCCCAAATATTTAAACTCATCTACTTTCACCACTTCTACTTGTAACTGCACTATCCCACTGGGCTCCCTCCCATTCACACACATGTACTCAGTCTTGCTTCTACTGACTTTCATTCCCCTTCTCTATAAAGCATAGCTCCACCTCTCCAGACTAGACTCAACTTGCTCTCTACTCTCACTACAGATCACAATGTCATCTGCAAACATCATAGTCCATGGGGACTCCTGTCTGATCTCATCCGTCAACCTGCCATCACCACTGCAAACAAGAAAGGACTCAGAGCTGATCCTTGGTGTAATCTCACCTCCACCTTGAATGAGTCTGTCATTCCGACTACGCATCTCACCACTGTCACACTATTCTTGTACATGTCGTTGCACTACCCTAATATACTTCTCTGCCACTCCAGACTTCCTCATACAATATCACAGCTCTTCTCTTGGCACCCTATCATAAGCTTTTTCTAAGTTCACAAAGACACAATGTAACTCTTTCTGGCCTTCTCTGTACTTCTCCAACAGTATTCTCAGAGCAAACATTGCATCTGTAGTGCTCTTTCTCGGCATGAAACCATATTGCTGCTCACAGATCTTCACCTGTTTTCTAAGCCTAGCTTCTACTACTCTTTCCCATAACTTCATGCTGTGGCTGATCAACTTTATGCCTCTGTAGTTACTGCAGCTCTGCACATCACCCTGTTCTTGAAAATAGGAACCAGCACACTTCGTCTCCACTCCTCAGGCATCCTCTCATGTTCTAAGATTTTATTAAACAATCTGGTTAGAAACACTACTGCCATCTCTCCTAGACATTTCCATGCCTCCACTGGAATGTCATCTGGACCAACTGCTTTTCCACTCTTCATCCTCTTCATAGCAGCCCTCACTTCTTCCTTACTAATCTTTTGTACTTCCTGATTTACTCTCACCACATCATCCAGCCTTTTCTGTCACTCATTTTCTTCATTCATCAGCTCTTCAAAATATTCCCTCCACCTTCTCAGCACACACTCCTTACCTGTCAGCACATTACCATGTGCATCTTTTACCACCCTAACCTGCTGCACATCCTTTCCAGCTCTGTCCCTTTGTCTGGCCAATCAATACAAGTCCCTTTCTCCTTCCTTACTATTCAACTTCTTGTACAGCTCGGAAAATGCCTTTTCCTTCGCTTTTCCCACTTCTTTTTTCGCCTTAGGCTGCATCTCCTTGTACTCCTGTCTACTTTCTTCATCTCTACGACTATCCCAAAACTTTTTCGCCAACCTCTTTCTCCTTATGCTTTCCTGGACCTCTTCATTCCACCACCAAGTATCCTTGTACTCCTGTCTACTTTCTTCATCTCTACGACTATCCCAAAACTTTTTCGCCAACCTCTTTCTCCTTATGCTTTCCTGGACCTCTTCATTCCACCACCAAGTCTCCTTGTCTTCCTTCCACTGTCCAGATGTCATACCCAGTACTGTCCTAGCTGTCTCCCTCACCACATCTGCAGTACTTTTTCAGTTGTCCATAACTGCTTCCCCTCCAACCAGTGCTTCTCTCACCTGCTCAGTAAATTTCACACAACAGTCTTCCTCCTTCAGCTTCCACCATATGATCCTTTGTTGAGCTCTCACTCTCTTATTCTTTACCTCTAAAGTCATCCTACAAACAACCATCCTATGCTGTCTAATGACACTCTCTCCTGACACCACCTTAGGGCCCTGTCCCACTGGCGTTTAGGAGGATTTTCATATGGATTGCGCACAAAATTGGCTCATATTCGCTTAATATCTGCAATATCCGTGAAACATGCTTGTATGAGTCAGCTGACACCCGCACACGTCCGCAATTATCCGCAGAGGCACGTTTTTCCGTTGCCAGGATTTTTGAGCTGCACAAAATTTTGGCTGCGGATGACATCCGCCTTACATACTCCATACATACACAATACATACTCAATCTATGCGCTGTATATTCGCCGTCATCTGCTGATATCTGCAACTGACAGGGATTTGCGGCTTGGCAGCGGACTGGGACAGTGTGTAAAGCGGATATTTTGAGTGCCCATCATGTCCACATCATGAACTAAAATAAGGTGTAGCGACTGCATACAAACTGGCCACGAATAAAGCGTTTTTATTACGTCTGCTTTGCATCTGATTTGCGGTGGATGCAAATCAGATGTGCTGTGTTCACAGGTGGACGCCGTTCTTTGTTCTACCGGCTACCATGCGCTCTGCACTGGATGCTGCCTATATAAAATAACTATTTCGTGGCAGATTAATCATTTATTCTGCAAATTATCTGTTGAAAACAGCTCTGATCGCCTCCTGAATCAGAGGAAGCTCGACCACGCGGCTCGCGAATTATTGACTTGTTTACATTGTCAAGGCTTGATAAACAGTTTGCGTGTTTTTCCTTCTTGTCTGCAGCTGTTACACTAGTTATTCCTATGTTTATAACAGAATTTAACTTCTTGTTATAATCGTTGAGAAGAGTTGCGCTCTGATGCGATCCGCTGACGTCACCACTCGCCCTGTTCACTGCTTGTTTACTCCAATCAACTTGTCCAAGTCCAGCAAATGCTCCAGAGGCTGTATTGTCGGTGTGAATAGTGATGCCGACGGGCCGAGTGCACTTCATTTATGACCACAATGCAGATGCCGTGCACCCGCAACACGTGCGCGATGCATTCATAATTCGTAATACTGCCGTGATGATAATCACAATGCGTCTGATCCGTTTCCTCACTACATGCATTATACAACCGTGATTGTTCATCATATATTCGCTATGTATTATATCCGTAATTCATACTGGGACATTTCTCATTTTTGGTCATTTTTGTTGCGGATGACAATGAACGCCCGTAATTTGTATACTCAATTCATGCGCAATTAATCCTCTCCCCAGTGGGACAGGGCCCATACAGTATCTGATTTATTTTAGCTTGCATCTCCTATAAAGAATGTAGTCCACCTGTGTCCACCTTCTGTGTGCACCTTCCTTCTAACACCTCCGTTTCGGAGTGTTAGAGGACAAGTTGGGACATGCCTATCTCGGCTTTCAGTGCTTACCAGTCGAGTGAGTATAAGAGAAATTGTGGAGAGCTGGGCATGTCCCAACTTGTCCTCTAATACTCCGAAACGGAGGTGTTCCTTTGTCTCGCTTCATCGGTGAATCGGTCGTGACGCGCGAAGCCTCCGCGCGGCTTTCCATGACAAAATCTCTTGTTAAAAGTGAAATCTGACGGAAAATGGCTGATGTCCAGCTCTTGTGATAACCAGAGAAATCGCACACGACGGTCCCGGCTCCACACAGTGATCCGTATAGAAATGATGTGGTGGTTTCTGCCTCTCGATGGCGGCTCGGAGCGCGGCGAGCCGTGCGCCATTGTGGGCCGTCCTTAAAGCTGTAGTAACACTCCTTATTCTCTGTGAAGCCCGTAAAATTTTCACCGAAATCCAGATAAATTTTTCGAATGGTTTCCAGCTGCCTGTCTCTAACAGTTTCTGAAAAAATTCTGATGGAAAAAAAGCCCAAATCATTCCGCCATTTCCTCGCAATGAAACAACGACGAGAGGGGTGGACCAGTGCTCACTCAAAGCCTGCCCACAGGCGAATGACGCAACCGACAGGCGCGGAAAAACTCACGCATGCGCACGAAGGTTCAAGCTTGGCTGACGTAAAAACATATGAATCAAATCCATATATTTTTTGCATAAAATAAAAAGGTCGGATACTTTTCTCACAGACCTCGTATATATATATATATATATATATGGTGGTCCCTCGTTTATCGTGGGAGTTACATTCTAAAAATAACCTACAATAGGCGAAATCCACGAAGTAGTCAGTGTTAGTTTTTACAATTATTATAGATGTTTTAAGGCTGTAAAACCCCTCACTACACACTTTATATACTTTTCTCAAACAGGCATTACCATTTTCTCACTTTTCTCTCCTGTGTAAACACTCTCTTTTTCTTCTAATCTAATCTAATCTAATCAATTTTTTTATATAGCGCCAAATCACAACAAACAGTTGCCCCAAGGCGCTTTATATTGTAAGGCAAGGCCCTACAATAATTATGTAAAACCCCATCGGTCAAAACGACCCCCTGTGAGCAAGCACTTGGCTACAGTGGGAAGGAAAAACTCCCTTTCAACAGGAAGAAACCTCCAGCAGAACCAGGCTCAGGGAGGGGCAGTCTTCTGCTGGGACTGGTTGGGGCTGAGGGAGAGAACCAGGAAAAGACATGCTGTGGAGGGGAGCAGAGATCGATCACTAATGATTAAATGCAGAGTGGTGCATACAGAGCAAAAAGAGAAAGAAACAGTGCATCATGGGAACCCCCCAGCAGTCTACGTCTATAGCAGCATAACTAAGGGATGGTTCAGGGTCACCTGATCCAGCCCTAACTATAAGCTTTAGCAAAAAGGAAAGTTTTAAGCCTAATCTTAAAAGTAGAGAGGGTGTCTGTCTTCTGGACGAGAAGATTATAAACATACACACGCAGAACACAATGCGCGTGCTCGCTCACTGCCTCTGGGGGTACGGATGCGGGACCCGCAAAGTCATGGCCACGGAGCTCTGCGGCTGCAGGATACCGAGACCTTGCGGCGCTGGGGGTTTTTTAGCAAATCTATCCTTGCGGGCTGCCGGAGCGCATCAAAACAGCGAGCATAGTCTCTGGACTTGGTGCCAGAGTTTGCGCAGCTCCACACAGCAGAGGGGGGCGGTGTGAGTGGCCCGCTGCAGCGTTTACCAAGCCCACAGACTCAGTAAGCGCATCGGAGACAGTGAGAGCAATCGCGGTGATGCCGACCGGTGCCGTGACCGGCCCACCTGATAAGGACGCAGAACACAATGCGGTTAAAAATGCAAAATTGCACAAAAAAATCCACAAAACTGCGAGGCAGCGAAAGGTGAACCGCGTTATAGCGAGGGACCACTGTATATACACGTGTATATATGTATGAATCGATCTGTGGGAATTCTCCTCCTGCTTGCGTGGGCTTCCTCCCACTTCCAAAGACATGCAGATTAGGTGAATTGGTGACTAAGTTGACTGTAGGTGTGAATGGGTTTGTCTATATGTAGTCCTGTGATAGACTGGCATCCCGTCCATGGTGTACCCATCCCCCCATTGACCCTTGATTAGAGTAAAGGTGCCCTGACACTTGCACAACTTTGAGCCTCACACTGTCGCGCACTTCGTCATGATGATCCCACCTGCTGTCTTCCCAGCTGGATGCCGCACTTTGTTTCACTGGATGCTGCGCTTTGTGCGCTGGATGCTGCATATATAAAACAATTATTTTGTAGCGGATCAATCATTTTCTCTCAGAGTTGGCTGTTGAAAAAACCTCTAATCGCTTCTGGAATCACAGAGGACCCAATCATCTGCAGCTTTTTTCCCCTCTCTCTTTCCTGCACATCATGAGGTGGAGAATGCATTTGGAACCGACTAAAAAGTAACTATTTGTAATGTTTATATCGTAATGGCTTGGTAAAACAGTTGCATGTTGACTCCTTCTTATATGCAGCTGAAAAATTATGTTTATGATCAGACGAGCTGCGCTGTGATGTGGTATGCTGACACAATCACTCACACTCACATGCAGTGTTTTTGAATTGTTTGTGCAATGTTCATGTGATGTTCACGTAATTAATGCGTGACGGAGATTTTGAACATGAAAATTTTCTTTGCGTACTTGCAGGAAGCCGCGCATTATTTACAACAGAGTTTGCATCGAGTTTACTCTCCTGCACGGCAGCGTGCATGCAAGTGCGCAGATCAAAGTCATGCAAGTGCCAGCGCACCTTAAGCCGTATGGAAAATGAATTAATTTAATGGAAACCCAGCTTGTCATGACAGTGGTGATTTAAGCCAATCAGCAGGTGATGTTCAGGTTAAAAACAAAAGGACCCCCTAATCGCTTCACAATCAATAAATTTGAAGCTGGAGTTATTCCATTACTCTGAATATGTTTAGTTCAAACAAATCCTGGAACATCCTTCAGTCACACGGCGATCACTG
Source organism: Thalassophryne amazonica (assembly GCF_902500255.1). Classification (NCBI taxonomy): domain Eukaryota; kingdom Metazoa; phylum Chordata; class Actinopteri; order Batrachoidiformes; family Batrachoididae; genus Thalassophryne; species Thalassophryne amazonica. The sequence continues at coordinate 87,938,085 of NC_047115.1, forward strand.
AATGAAGGAAAAAAATCACAAATCATCGAGAAAAAGTGGACGAATGAGCCTGCACGCCTCCCATCACCGAAAATCCTGCGAGTCCAGAGGGCATAAAACTTGTTGTTGTCCATTCGGCTGCTCCCGTTTTTGTTTGGGGTCGCCACAGCTGATACAGCCAGATCTGCACTGGTATTTGGCACGTTTTACGCCGGATGCCCTTCCTGACATAACTCCACTGTTACCTGGAGAAACACACACAGCCGCTGGTGTTCCAAAGAGGTCTCCCATCCAAGTACTAACCAGATCCTGCAATGTTTAGCTTCTGAGATCTGATGGGATCAGGCTGACACAGAGCAGACTGGCTGCTCCAGAGCGCATAAAACAACGAAGCAAAACCGAAACTATTAAAAGAAAAACAAAGCGAATGGTGACCTTGACGCTTTAAACAAAATCAAAACGAAACATTTATGATGACATGACTCGACAGCGGGTCTCAAACTGAGCGCCAGCCTGTGCTCTCCACAACACCTGCGAGAAGTGGTTGTCTTGACAACAGGATTGTCTTCACGACTTCACCGTACGTGCGTGTGCACATCGTGCATGTACGCTGCAGTGGGCTGCAACGTGCATAAATAGTTATTTATGATAAAGTAGTTAGTTGATAAAATGTTCTTGCCACTATTGTTTCTGTATGAAAACGTTGCTTTTCATCCCACAAATGGATGAGTCACATTCAGCTCATTTGAGCTTTAGTTATTGATCACTTCAGATATCGTCAAGGTTCGTGTAAGACGTCGGCTTTGGGAGGTTGGACGAACTGAGATGACAATCAAATGGAACGCTGATGGTACAGGAACTACACAAACGATGAGGAATCGTCAAGACAGAATATGGACAACTGAGGTTGTCGTCGGGATTCATTCACATTTTTCTACAGTTTGAAAATTCTGATGAAATGCCAACTACAGAAACAAAGCTGGGCGACAGTTAAATGTTGTCTCCAAAAGTCAACGTAAGTCCAGATTTCTTGTTTTGTACTGGCTTCGATGTCCTTCGCCAGTGCTGTGTGACCGGGGCGACAGCTGTTGCAACAGCTACGCTTTGAGTGCCATTTTCCTCCCAAAGTTCTGTGGATACAATGACACAGATTTGTATCTGTAACACACAGATCAGTGTCCGGGGACTTATAAAACTTGCACAATATCGTAAAAAAAGGAAATGCTTTCCAATAGGCATTTTAAGAACTCAGTGACGATCACAATTACAGAGTACAACGCTAACAAACCCCCCGCCCCCCCTCATGATGAAATCCATGGAATTCCTTGGATCCGTGGCATTTTCACAGCCCTGAATTAAACAACTGTACACTAACTGTAAGTTAAAAGAATATCTTGTGGTTTCGAGTGCAATAGGTTGCCGCGGACTTTACACTGAGCGCCCTCTGGTAGCCATATCTGGCCAATGAAAACATCGCCGACCTCAGTACAAATACATGTAATCTGGTCACTTTTCAAAGGGGTCAGACTCGTCAATAAAGTTAATTAATTTCAGGTCAGCTTGGTGTATAAATCGTATTATTTCAGGCAGTGAGAGCTATCAGCTCGCTGTGAGAAGCAAGTTAGAGACAAAACAAAACCAGCTGATTTCAATCCGGTTGTTAAGTGTGATGAAACGCATCATGTGATTTTCAACTTCCGGGACCAAACAAAAAAGGTGTGCTGTCATTAACATTGAGAACTACACTGAGACGCTCTGATCAGGCTGCACTTTAACCATTGCACACGGACAACAGCATTAACATCGCAACATAAAACTCTTTGTATATTGTGCCTAAAACTCTCCTGGATATATTAACTGGGTTTTTAGACATTACTTGTTTTATGTAAAAATGCCAGAAGCTCAGATTGTTTCTCTGTTATTTTCAATGGGAGTTGCTGTGAGCTGCGATCGCTTCCTGTTCATGTCGTTGGGGGGGGGGAAGTGAAGTTTGCACTTTCCTCCTGTTTAGTGTAATAAATATTTTTTACTAACAAACAGACATGTATATTTTACCTGTGCATAATAAAATATATAAAGTAAAAGAAAAAAGTTTTATTAAGTGTTCCTACCTTAGAAACAGACGAATGCAGTTAATGGAGGTGGAGTCGGAAAAGGGAGGGACGGAGGATTGTGCACACTGTAAAAACACAAACTAAACAAACTGTAGATCCTTAAAAGGATCATACCAACATAACTTTAATTGTGAATTTGCAGGTCTTTGGACCCGGAAACAGATTTATCACGTGATGAGTTACGTCAGAGCTTAACAACTGGATCGACAATCAATGCAGCCAGAGGTGGTTTTCATCAGGCGGTCAGTCGCGGAAGTATGAATTCTCGCCTTCGGATTGGCCACTTCGCTGTAAGTGACATGGCTCAGCGGCAACCCATAAGAATGGGAGGGGGAGCATAGTTTTAAAGGAGGGTATCAGGTTTAAACTCTGAAGATTGCACAGCCCCACTTAGTTTTTTTCCAACATCCGCCTGTGGTTGTCACGTATGTGACGTGTGGAATTTTAAAATCAAACAGGTTTCCTGATAAACTGCAATAACGCTTGTGTGTTTATTACCAATTAATAAATAATGCGACTGACAGCCGAACACCAACTACGCGCGACGGCTCAATTCTCTGGATTTCACTTGATAATTAAAAAACACTGCTATCTGAGAAGAAAAGTATGCGTCATGTCGAAGTCATTCAGCGCAGCTTGGATGTGTTTTATTTGAACCATATGTTGATCGCGGACGAGCGTCACCGAGCTCTCCGTGTGCGCACGCCGGGCTCCGTGCTACCTGCGCCGACCTGCGGCCCGCAGACAAATCGCCGACGCTGCGGACTCATTTCCATGCACGGGCACTAATTAACGTGGTTATAGGTGGAAGGATATAGGCGTGCTGGGGTGAACCAGGCCGTGGAGCCTGGACCAAACCGAGGCACGCAGACAGTAAAGTGGGCTACTGGACCACTTAAACCATCGACAACGCTGTCGTGGCCATGTTAGTTTACGTAAATTTACGTTTTTATGAGCCCCAAAACAGAGAGACAGAGAGAAATCAACCAATGTTTTTGCTAAAGGCGCGTTTTCTGAGCTCGGCCGCGTTTTGCTTCATGACACACGTACGCGCACTTTTAACCGTGGGACGCTTTTTATTTTTTTATTCCACAGCAAACAGACACGATAAAAGCAAAAATGAATGCGTCCCATTTGCTAAAGCCCAGGCCTGCTTCCTCACGCGTGTAATCCCCTCCGACATGGAAGAGACCGCATGTGAAAAACGACAACTTTGTACCTGTTTTTGTCCTCGTCGGATATGCAGAACAAAGACCACTTCAGACCGGTGAGCGGCGGCGCGTCTGTGTTTGCTGTCCGGGTTCCCCGAGCTTCAAAAAAAAAAAAAAAAAAAGCCACACATGAAGCAGGACTGGCGGAGTTCGGAGGCTGGTTCAGTCTACTGATGCTGCAAAGGGCAAAATTCACACAGAAAACGCCCTTTAATTCAGCACGAGAAAAAACACCGTGTGCGCGTTTATGTTTTAAGTAGCAAAATGTGACCGTAACACGGCCGAACCAACTTTTACGTGTGGAGATTTCTTTAAAGACATGTTTGTAAACCCCTGTGGTTTCTTATTTGTCAAAACGTGAAGGGCGAGTCGGCTACTGAGAGTGCTGCTTTCTGTTGCCAGCAATCAGTGTACAGTAACGGAAAGCAATGCCTACCCTAAACACACACACACACACACACATATATATATATATATATACACACACACACATATACATATATATATATATATGTATATGTGTGTGTGTGTGTGATTCTGATATATAGATTATGCGATGTGTGCCTATGATGAGGAATTTGAGTTTATTAATTATTTTAAGATGTCTGTATTTTGCTGTTCTGCTCACTTTGTTTCGTGGTTTTGTTGTGATAAGTATAAGTTGCTGATGTAAAAAGGGGTAGGTGTATATAAGCTTTGCTTCTACCTACACCCTTTCGGTTGCATGGGTTGACTGGCTGAGAAATCAGTTTTATTTATTTTGTTGCTAAGTTCTGTTTTCCTTGAACTGAATAAACTTGAAACTTGATATATATATATATATATATATATATATATATATATATATATATATATATAAAACTTTCATTATGCAGTGAGGTTGATGGCTGTTGAGACTCTGACTTCCTCACAATCAGATTTAAATACATACAAACCATTTGATTGACAGCAGTTAGCGGGTTATGTGTAAAATCTCATATCAGCATTCTTTACAACCACATTTAATTTAAAAAAAGTTATAGTTTTACCTTTACTTATAAATCAATCAATCAATTTTTTTTTTTTATATAGCGCCAAATCACAACAAACAGTTGCCCCAAGGCGCTTTATATTGTAAGGCAAGGCCATACAATAATTATGTAAAACCCCAACGGTCAAAACGACCCCCTGTGAGCAAGCACTTGGCTACAGTGGGAAGGAAAAACTCCCTTTTAACAGGAAGAAACCTCCAGCAGAACCAGGCTCAGGGAGGGGCAGTCTTCTGCTGGGACTGGTTGGGGCTGAGGGAGAGAACCAGGAAAAAGACATGCTGTGGAGGGGAGCAGAGATCGATCACTAATGATTAAATGCAGAGTGGTGCATACAGAGCAAAAAGAGAAAGAAACAGTGCATCATGGGAACCCCCCAGCAGTCTACGTCTATAGCAGCATAACTAAGGGATGGTTCAGGGTCACCTGATCCAGCCCTAACTATAAGCTTTAGCAAAAAGGAAAGTTTTAAGCCTAATCTTAAAAGTAGAGAGTGTGTCTGTCTCCCTGATCTGAATTGGGAGCTGGTTCCACAGGAGAGGAGCCTGAAAGCTGAAGGCTCTGCCTCCCATTCTACTCTTACAAACCCTAGGAACTACAAGTAAGCCTGCAGTCTGAGAGCGAAGCGCTCTATTGGGGTGATATGGTACTGCGAGGTCCCTAAGATAAGATGGGACCTGATTATTCAAAACCTTATAAGTAAGAAGAAGAATTTTAAATTCTATTCTAGAATTAACAGGAAGCCAATGAAGAGAGGCCAATATGGGTGAGATATGCTCTCTCCTTCTAGTCCCCGTCAGTACTCTAGCTGCAGCATTTTGAATTAACTGAAGGCTTTTTAGGGAACTTTTAGGACAACCTGATAATAATGAATTACAATAGTCCAGCCTAGAGGAAATAAATGCATGAATTAGTTTTTCAGCATCACTCTGAGACAAGACCTTTCTAATTTTAGAGATATTGCGCAAATGCAAAAAAGCAGTCCTACATATAAAGCTGGGTATCATCTGCGTAACAATGAAAATTTAAGCAATACCGTCTAATAATACTACCTAAGGGAAGCATGTATAAAGTGAATAAAATTGGTCCTAGCACAGAACCTTGTAGAACTCCATAATTAACTTTAGTCTGTGAAGAAGATTCCCCATTTACATGAACAAATTGTAATCTATTAGACAAATATGATTCAAACCACCGCAGCGCAGTGCCTTTAATACCTATGGCATGCTCTAATCTCTGTAATTAAATTTTATGGTCAGCAGTATCAAAAGCAGCACTGAGGTCTAATAGAACAAGCACAGAGATGAGTCCACTGTCCAAGGCCATAAGAAGATCATTTGTAACCTTCACTAATGCTGTTTCTGTACTATGATGAATTCTAAAACCTGACTGAAACTCTTCAAATAGACCATTCCTCTGCAGATGATCAGTTAGCTGTTTTACAACTACCCTTTCAGGAATTTTTGAGAGAAAAGGAAGGTTGGAGATTGGCCTATAATTAGCTAAGATAGCTGGGTCAAGTGATGGCTTTTTAAGTAATGGTTTAATTACTGCCACCTTAAAAGCCTGTGGTACATAGCCAACTAACAAAGATAGATTGATCATATTTAAGATCGAAGCATTAAATAATGGTAGGGCTTCCTTGAGCAGCCTGGTAGGAATGGGGTCTAATAAACATGTTGATGGTTTGGATGAAGTAACTAATGAAAATAACTCAGACAGAACAATCGGAGAGAAAGAGTCTAACCAAATACCGGCATCATTGAAAGCAGCCAAAGATAACGATACGTCTTTGGGATGGTTATGAGTAATTTTTTCTCTAATAGTTAAAATTTTGTTAGCAAAGAAAGTCATGAAGTCATTACTAGTTAAAGTTAATGGAATACTCAGCTCAATAGAGCTCTGACTCTTTGTCAGCCTGGCTACAGTGCTGAAAAGAAACCTGGGGTTGTTTTATTTTCTTCAATTAGTGATGAGTAGAAAGATGTCCTAGCTTTACGGAGGGCTTTTTTATAGAGCAACAGACTCTTTTTCCAGGCTAAGTGAAGATCTTCTAAATTAGTGAGACGCCATTTCCTCTCCAACTTACGGGTTATCTGCTTTAAGCTACGAGTTTGTGAGTTATACCACGGAGTCAGGCACTTCTGATTTAAAGCTCTCTTTTTCAGAGGAGCTACAGCATCCAAAGTTGTCTTCAATGAGGATGTAAAACTATTGACGAGATACTCTATCTCACTTACAGAGTTTAGGTAGCTACTCTGCACTGTGTTGGTATATGGCATTAGAGAACATAAAGAAGGAATCATATCCTTAAACCTAGTTACAGCACTTTCTGAAAGACTTCTAGTGTAATGAAACTTATTCCCCACTGCTGGGTAGTCCATCAGAGTAAATGTAAATGTTATTAAGAAATGATCAGACAGAAGGGAGTTTTCAGGGAATACTGTTGTCTTCTATTTCTATACCATAAGTCAGAACAAGATCTAAGATATGATTAAAGTGGTGGGTGGACTCATTTACTTTTTGAGCAAAGCCAATAGAGTCTAATAATAGATTAAATGCAGTGTTGAGGCTGTCATTCTCAGCATCTGTGTGGATGTTAAAATCGCCCACTATAATTATCTTATCTGAGCTAAGCACTAAGTCAGACAAAAGGTCTGAAAATTCACAGAGAAACTCACAGTAACGACCAGGTGGACGATAGATAATAACAAATAAAACTGGTTTTTGGGACTTCCAATTTGGATGGACAAGACTAAGAGTCAAGCTTTCAAATGAATTAAAGCTCTGTCTGGGTTTTTGATTAATTAATAAGCTGGAATGGAAGATTGCTGCTAATCCTCCGCCTCGGCCTGTGCTACGAGCATTCTGACAGTTAGTGTGACTCGGGGGTGTTGACTCATTTAAACTAACATATTCATCCTGCTGTAACCAGGTTTCTGTAAGGCAGAATAAATCAATATGATGATCAATTATTATATCATTTACCAACAGGGACTTAGAAGAGAGAGACCTAATGTTTAATAGACCACATTTAACTGTTTTAGTCTGTGGTGCAGTTGAAGGTGCTATATTATTTTTTCTTTTTGAATTTTTATGCTTAAATAGATTTTTGCTGGTTATTGGTGGTCTGGGAGCAGGCACCGTCTCTACGGGGATGGGGTAATGAGGGGATGGCAGGGGGAGAGAAGCTGCAGAGAGGTGTGTAAGACTACAACTCTGCTTCCTGGTCCCAACCCTGGATAGTCACGGTTTGGAGGATTTAAGAAAATTGGCCAAATTTCTAGAAATGAGAGCTGCTCCATCCAAAGTGGGATGGATGCCGTCTCTCCTAACAAGACCAGGTTTTCCCCAGAAGCTTTGCCAATTATCTATGAAGCCCACCTCATTTTTTGGACACCACTCAGACAGCCAGCAATTCAGGGAGAACATGCGGCTAAACATGTCACTCCCGGTCTGATTGGGGAGGGGCCCAGAGAAAACTACAGAGTCCGACATTGTTTTTGCAAAGTTACACACCGATTTAATGTTAATTTTAGTGACCTCCGATTGGCGTAACCGGGTGTCATTACTGCCGACGTGAATTACAATCTTACCAAATTTACGCTTAGCCTTAGCCAGCAGTTTCAAATTTCCTTCAATGTCGCCTGCTCTGGCCCCCGGAAGACAATTGACTATGGTTGCTGGTGTCGCTAACTTCACATTTCGCAAAACAGAGTCGCCAATAACCAGAGTTTGATCCTCGGCGGGTGTGTCGTCGAGTGGGGAAAAACGGTTAGAATTGTGAACGGGTTGGCGGTGTACACGGGGCTTCTGTTTAGAACTACGCTTCCTCCTCACAGTCACCCAGTCGGGCTGCTTTCCCGGCTGCTCGGGATCTGCCAGGGGGTAACTAACTGCGGCTAAGCTACCTTGGTCTGCACCGACTACAGGGGCCTGGCTAGCTGTAGAATTTTCCAAGGTGCGGAGCCGAGTCTCCAATTCGCCCAGCCTGGCCTCCAAAGCTATGAATAAGCTACACTTATTACAAGTACTGTTACTGCTAAAGGAGGCCGAGGAATAACTAAACATTTCACACCCAGAGCAGAAAAGTGCGGGAGAGACAGGAGAAGCCGCCATGCTAAATCGGCTAAGAGCTAATAGCTACGCTAAGCTAGCGGATTCCTAAAAACACGCAAAGTGAATAATGTGTAAATAATTTAGAGGTGATTCAGCAGGAGTGCTTTAGTTAAGGCACGTAAAGATTACACTGGGAAACAAATCGTAATCTAGATAACTAGATCAATCTAACTGCGCAGATTAAACAGCTAACAGATACAGAAAAACACCGCTGTGCTCCGGAACAGGAAGTGATACAATACCGCAGTGAGAGCCAACCACCAATTTCCTTATCTTCCTTCAGTTTCAAAAGTCTTTCTGTCTCAGTGGAGATCACTGCCAGGGAAGAAACTCGTCTTTCATTGGTCCTGATCCGACTATATGATTGGAGCCTGATTGGAGGATTGACTTTGAATGTGAGTGGTCGTCCGCTCGTGCTTGATGAGACTTCTTTGTAAATTCTTTAGGCCACAATATCCCATCTGAGTCAAGACATTGTCACAAGTTGAGAAAAGGCAGGAACAGTTGAAAATGCAGTTTCTTACTCAACATCCACACAAGCCAGACTTTGGCTGAATCTTAATTCTACCCCTCGGCCCCTCCCCTTACCCCTTCTCCTCCGTTTTGCGCGGGCACCAGAGATAGAGGGGTGTCTCAATTCTCTTTTGGAGTGAGATGGAGGGGTAGGCGGAGGGCTACAAACCCCTTGAAACGGAGTGAATCTGGATGCACACTCCGTTTAGAGGGGAAGGAGGAGCTTACCCCTGTCTCCAAAGAAACAAACATGGTGCCGAAAGAGCTGCACAAAAGAGCGGCTCTTCTGTTGTCCGAAATAAACCTTTAGACTATGGTGTCGGACCTGTCGGTCTTCCTTTAATTATTACCTCCTTATTATACCTTATAATTATTACCTTTATTATTATAAAGATTCCATCTAATAACTCGGGGCAACCTAAGAGGATTACTCTGATGTCTCAGTGAGGCCCTCACTTATGTGGGCACTGTAAGGGAGCATCAAGATGGGGCCAATTGATGGTTGCCTATGTACTTAAATGTTTGGCAGAAAATTTATTTTCAATTTCAATTTATTTTCATTTATATGGCACCAAATCACAACAGAGTTGCCTCAAGGCGCTTCACACAAGTAAGGTCTAACCTTACTAACCCCCAGAGCAGCAGTGGTAAGGAAAAACTTACCACTTAAAACTTATTTGAATGGAATATTGGATCATACATGAGAATTGAATTTATGCCGAAATGATCTTCATTGCTGACATGATAGAGTCATGTCAAGAGGGGAAATTGTTAGATAATATCTGTACTAATTCTTTATTTTATGTTGATTCAAGGGTTCAACATAAGAGATGTTTCACCTCCATCACACATGCAGAACTTTCAGATAAAGGGAGAGCTTCCCCTGTCTGTGGGGAACCAGTAAGATTAAGATTGTGAGACTAAAATACACCCACTGTAATGCCTGCATTGCATTTTATAAAAGCATTGTGCAAGCCATGTTCGTGGTCCTTCACAAGATGAAGTCTGTCTGGGGAGACCCGGGCCTGGTTTCAAGGTGACTTTCAATAAATTCAAACTGAGGAACACATTGATATGGTTCTTCGTAAGGGGCAGTATATTACATAAAAAACAGGAGAAATTGCAGTATGATCCCTACAGAGTAGCTTATTCACCATTTGATTGACAGCATTTAAGTGTAAAATCTCATATCAGCATTCTTTACACAAAAAAACTGTAGCACACAAAAAAGCACATTTAATTTTAAAAAGTTATTGTTGTCTTACCTTTTCTTATAAACAAAGTCCACGTGTGCCACTCCTTCTGAACAAAAGCATCGATAACTTGTTTGTAAGTGTTCCTTATTTACCTTCAGTTTTAAAGTCTCTCTGTCTCAGTGGAGATCACTGCCAGAGACAAAAGTCGTCCTTTCTGGCTTTGAATGTGAGTGGTCGACTGCTCGTGTTTGATGAGAAAATTCTTCAGGTCACAATATCCCATCTGAGTCCAAACAGTCACAATTCGAAAAAAGAGGGCAGCAGAAAAGGCGTTTTCTTGCTGGACATCCACACGGCCAGACTTTACGTGTGTTCCACTCCGTTTGAAAAGAGCAGGTCTTCTGTGTCAACAGGACTCCCTGTCTACTCTCTCCAAACTAGGTGATCGAGTTAGAGAAAATTCAGTACCGGAAAATTCAGTACCAATTTAGCTGCCATGGAAATGACAGTGGAGCTGCTACGACTGAAATTTGGTTCACTAGAAAACTACGCCAGACGTAAAAACTTGAAGATTGTTAACTTCCCAGAGAAAGCTCAGGCTGGTGTCCCCGTCACGGTCTATCTTCAGACGTTATTACCGAAACTAGGTGGACTTCCCGCTGACTCCCCTCCACTGGAGATTGAACACGCCTACATAGTACCGACCTCCAACCCAGCCCCAAATAAACCACAGAGGAGCATCCTGGTGCAGTTCTTATGACATTCACAAAGAGAGAAAATTTATTATTAAAGAGCCGCCCTAAAGAAAAGAGACATCCTTCACAAGGGCTCACAGCTGCGGCTCTATCCTGATTTGTCTGCCGAGGTTCTGCGGAAGAGATGGGAGTTCGATGCCGTGAGTAAAGTGATGGCTTGCTGCAACATGTACAATGGATTCGCCTATCTGGCTTGCTTACGCTGTCTTCATGATGGTCGAATCCGTCTTTTTGACACCCCGAGTCAGCTGCTGCTTTTCTGGAGCCCCTGCCACTCATCACCTTTTTTTTCTCTCCCTCTCTACCACAAAGCCACTGAAATAATGGACACTGGATCAGCACTTTACCCCTGCTGCCAAGATTAATTTGATCTCTTTAATAGCATTACTACATTCATTATAAACAGGGTATACTTAGTTTCAAGACCAATTTAGGGTCTACATTTTTATTTAAGACACTCAGGTTCTACAATAACATTTTTGCTTTTCTTTTTTTGGGCGGGGGGGGGGGGGGGGCTCCTATGGGTGTTTACAACCTGGCCTGGAGTTTGGCTGGTTTCTTGAGCGGCTATGATATTCCTGTGGTTTACCTAAACTGAGAATAGTTCATGTTTACACGTAATTCTATTTGTGACTTTATCCTGGGTATTTTATTTCTGTCATTTGGGAACAGGGTATGGGTAAGCGCTGCAACTTAGATTTTTTTTATTTTATTATTTTCCTTTTTTAAATTACCACACTTACTTCACTGTCAGTTTTTCTTTCTTCCTCTTCTCTTCCTCAAGGTCAGTCTACTCTGTTAGTCTGTGTACCAGTCCCTGATTCCTATGTCTGGACTTAAACTTATTACTTGGAATGTCCAAGGGATTGGCCACATGATAAATGTGTCAGAAAAAGATACTGACACATTTGAAAAAACAGAAGCTGGACACAGCATTGCTTCAAGAAACTAGGTTATCTGATGTAGAACACCTTAATCTTGAGAGAGACCGGGTAGGCCAAGTTTATTTCTCTTCAAATACAAAACAAAAACAAAATACAAATACAAACAAAAAACAAAACTAAAGAGGCACAGCAATTCTTATACATAAGAACCTTCCATTTATTTTAGAACACGAAGAAAAGGCTGCAGAGAGTACATTTATCTTGATTACAGGTTTTTTACTTAAACAGCGCATTACTATTCTCAATGTCTGAGAATTTATTTCTAAACACCTAAATTTATTTCTCATATTATTCTAACTTTTAATAATTATTGTAAAGGCCTCGGTTTTTTGGCTGGACATTTTAATTGTATCATGAATGGCTCCTTGGATCTCCAGTATCTCAAAATCACAATCATCTAAATTCCTTAACAGTTTGTGTGGAGACAAAAGATGTGTGGTGGGAAATTAACCCTAAAGTGAGAGACTATACATTTTATTCACACCCACACGACTCATATTTCAGACTTGACTATTTTTTCATCCCTAAACAATTCCTACACTCAGTTCAGGTCTGCCACATAGACTCTATCGTACTATCCGATCGTGCATGATCAACATTTAGCATCCTAGAACTCCAATATGTCATTTTTGACTTAATGACTCTTTTTGTTCTTTTGTCTGTAATTAATTCTGGTTTGATAATTAAAAACTCTCGTTTCTCCTGCTATGATATGGGATGCTGCTAAAGCTACCATATGCGGTCAGCTTATTTCGTATCTTCCCATCAAAAGAAAATATTGGAGAATACTAGGAGAACCCTTGAAAAGGAAGTGTCAGATTTAGAACAACTACATAAACAATCACCCAATATTTCAAATTTCAAAACACTGGTGGCCACAATGACTAAACTCAATATTGATCACACACGTCATATTCAGAAGTTAATGCTCCTGTCTAAACAAAAGTATTATGAATTTGGTAACATCCACCTGCTTACTTGCCTTTTATTTGAAAACTTAACATCCAAACTTCATTGGAATTGGGGTTGTATAAATACCTCCAAATTTGTCATTTTCTTGATTCCCTTCTCTGGGGGAACAATTTTTGTTTGAATCTTTCAGATCTAGAAAACACCCTGCCTTCCTGTAAATTGCTGAAAGGGAAACTTTCAGAGTATTATGCTGTTACTTGTGCACTCCGATGCTTCTGCCTGCAATTCTTTGAAGCCGCTGTGGGAGTGTGATCTGGGGGTAACATTTAGCTGAATTTAGCTGATGAAATTAATTTCTCCCGTCAAAATTCTACACCAATAATGACAATGTAAAATTTTTTTATTTTTTTATTTATTTATTTTTTTTTACATTTTTGCAAAATTTTAAAAAATAAAAATCTAAGAACTCACATGCGCTTAAGTATTCACAGCCTTTGCCATGAAGCTCAAAACTGAGCTCAGGTGCATCCTGTTTTCACTGATCATCCTTGAGATGTTTCTGCAGTTTAATTGGAGTCCACCTGGGGTAAATTCAGTTGATTGGACATGATTTGGAAAGACACACACCCGTCTACATATAAGGTCCCACAGTTGACAGTGCATCTCTGAGCACAAACCAAGCATGAAGTCAAAGGAATTGTCTGTAGACCTCTGAGACAGCATTGTCTCGAGGCACAAATCTGGGGAAGTCTACAGAAACATTTCTGCTGCTTTGAAGGTCCCAGTGAACACAGTGGCCTCCATCATCTGTAAGTGGAAGAGGTTCAGTTCCACCAGGGCTCTTCCAAGAGCTGTCTAATCTGAACGAGGGCCTTAGTCAGGGATCTGACCAAGAACCTAATGGTTACTCTGTCAGAGCTCGAGTATTCCTCTGTCGAGAGCGACGAACCTTCCAAAAGGACAACCATTTCTGTAGCAATCCATCAATGAGGCCTGTATGGTAGAGTGGCTAGACAGAAGCCACTCCTTCGTAAAAGGCACATGGTAGCCCGAATGGAGGTTGCCAAAAGGCACCTGAAGGACTCTCAGGCCATGATAAACAAAATTCTTCGGACTTAGGAGACAAAGATTGAGCTTTTTGGCATGGATGCCAGGTGTTTGGAGGAAACCAGGCAACATCCCTACAGTGAGGCATGGTGGTGGCACCATCATGCTGTGGGGTCAAGAGCAGCATATAAAATATTATCACAAACAGATAGGGAGGCCGGGTACCACGGAATTAACACTGAGTGGCCATGGTGGAGTGACTGAACCAAGGTTTATGAGCAGGAGAGTTGACTGATGATGAGTGCAATAATCTCCTCTGTGATGCAGTGCCTGGAGAAAACAGAAAGGGAGGAGAAGGAGAGTAAGCCAAACCCCAAGGCAGAACAATATTGCTTGTCTTCTGTCTATAAAGCAAGATGCATCTGTGTGTGTGTGTGTGGCTCAGATATCTCTCTGACTGTTTGTCAGACTGGCCTCAGCTTTTGGATATGGCTTGCACATGGCATGGTGATGTGTATCCTTTATTTTTGGCGATTAATTTTCAAAACCTTTATTTTGATTACAGGGTTGTCCACTCCTTCTCAAAACATGCCTGTAAATAAATTAAATCAAGCAGACCCTCTCTTCTTCTATGGTGTTTAGTGCACTAGTTTAATTGACTAACTTTATCTTAGACTTACCTGCACAAGAGAAAGAGCTATCAATCTGTCATTCGTTTCCGTAGAGGAGGATTTTCTTAAAAAGAAGACCCAAAAGTTCAGCTACAATTTGCCAGAAGGTCAGTGGCGGCTGGTGAAAAACAGTCTTGGTGGGGCTGCTGTGCCAATAGATTCCCTTGCCTTGTCCAGTACAGGCATTCAAGTGAACAGCCAGAAAATTACTACAATTCCACAATAATCATTTCATGTCCTTCTCAAAATCAGAAGTTTTACAGATAAAGTTAACCATTTACAGCTATATTAGGCCCATTTCTACTTTGGAAAGGAACAGTATCAAATACAACACTCAAGTTCTTGAGCAAAGAACATTTCACCATTTGACACCAATTACACACATAGTACACCAAACTGTACTGCACTGCCATTATCTTCAGACAAACAGATCCTGGGGTTCACAGTGACACTGACCTTAACAAAATAGAAAATATCACCAAATTTACACTCTTTCAAAATATGGAAAAATTCTTCAATTGACAAAAGAACATTATGTACATACTACAATGTTCACACCACCTTCCAAGAGAGAGAATGTTTGTGTGTGTGTGTGTGTGTGAGAGAGAGAGAGAGAGAGAGAGAGAGAAAATGTGTGTGTGTGTGTGTGTTGTGTGTGTGTGTGTGTGTGTGTGTGTGTGTGTGTGTGTGTGTGTGTGTGTGTGTGTGTGTGTGTGTGTGTGTGTGTGTGTGTGTGTGTGTGTGTGTGTGTGTGTGTGACAGAGCGAGAGAGAAAATGAAGGTAATATTTTGCATGAACATTACTGAGTGGAATGGAGGCAAACTAAAGAAGCTTGAAAAACTTAAATGAAATAACTTGATTAACTAATAACACCAAAACCTTTAAATTAAACTGGTTAAAATGAATTAACAGTGTAGAGGACAAAGCAAATTAAGTATACAAAACCACTTAATTAAATGCGTTGCTAAACCTGGGTTTGTCTGACTATAAGTGTCTTGTGTGTACTCAGTGGCTGAGTTAGAATTTCTTCAAAAAACATGCGAATTGCTATTTTAGGGTTGTTTTTTTTTTTTTTTTTACAAAAATTAAATTGGCATTAAGTTTATCAGTTTGAACATTAATTATCTTGTCTTTGTGGTGTATTCAATTGAATATAGGTTGAAAAGGATTTGCAAATCATTGTATTCTGTTTTTATTTACATTTTACACAACGTCCCAACTTCACTGGAACTGGGGTTGTACATCCTCATCTGGATCACTTAGGTAGATGTTCCAGAATATCAATCTAAATCTATCTCTGGACATTACTTTTGCTGGAAAGGGCACAGACAAAATATGACTTTGTTTCCAGTAGTCCTGGAGACTTGGCAGTGACATCAACGACATGTACATCAGAAGCCCAAAAAATATGTATAGATCTTTCATTTCAATGTCTGTCCAGTTGTTTTTTTTCCCAATGCCTTGTTTTTTTGCAACAATTTTATTCGTGTTGGTGCAAATTGTTCTAATTGTGTCAGTTGCAAAAAAACAAAAGAAAAAGGTCTTGTGGATCCACCTACTTTGGTTGCTCCTCCAGAACAGAAGAGAGATCATCTCTTTCATGATCAGAATCCTCACTGTCTGTTTCAGACTCTGACAACACGCTGCATGCTCCGTCTTCCTCCAGTTCAAAAAATAACTGAAGCACTTGCTCCACATCAAGTTATATCAAGTTGTAGAGATTTACTTTCAGTTTGGTCGAAGGATGATCATTTTAGAAATTTTTATATTGACAAGCCTGATTTACTTTTTGTATTTGAAATGCCATAAACAAATTAAATTGTGTGAAATACCAAGGGGCTGAACACTTTTGCAAGCCACTGTAATTGGCCGTTTTTGACTACTTTTAGTTTTACCTTTATAATTTACCTTTTTTTTGTACGTATGTGCACATCACATATGTGTACCAATTTTCATCTACGTACTCCAAAAAAAGCCTTATGGGGAGGGGTTTTTGAAAGTTTCAAGGGGGCGCTATTGAGGCATTTTGCTGCGCCCATGGGCGACGCCCCTATGAATTGTAAGAGGTTGTCGTGCTTGACATGTTTATCAGTTTTCATGATGATATGACAAAATTAAAGCTGAAAAGGAAGAACGTATTTTCATGGCGAATGGTCGATATTTGGTACGCCGCCACACGGATGCCCTTACTCGTAACTTCACGGCGATCATCACCTATGTTCACCAACTTGTTCTGCATGTTTTAGAAGTGGAATGAAGTTGATGGTGTTAACTATGTGACATCAGCGCCTGTTTAAATATAATGGTCCATGGCGAAGGTTCAAAATTGCGGCGCCATAGCGGCCACACCCTTCGACACAGAGAAAAGCTTTCAATAACTTTTAATCAGTATTATCTCTGGATGCTGTGAAAGAAATTTGAAGTGTATTGGACAAAATCCCTTGGAGGAGTTCGTCAAATACAACGTGTGGAAATCACGCCAAAATGAGAAGAAAATTCAAAATGGCCGACTTCCTGTTTGGAGTAGACCCATGGTGCAAGAGACTTTTTTTGTACGTATGTGCAAGTCACATATGTGTACCAATTTTCATCTCCATACTCCAAAAAAAGCCTTATGGGGAGGGTTTTTGGAAAGTTTCAAGGGGGCGCTATTGAGGCATTTTGCTCCGCCCATGGGCGATGCCCCTATGAATTGTAAGAGGTTGTCGTGCTTGACCATATGACAAAATTAAAGCCGTCAAAAGGAAGAACGTAATTTCATGGCGAAGGGTCGATATTCGGCACGCCGCCACACGGACGCCGTTAAGTTGATTGCGTTAACTATGTGACATCAGGTCCTGTTAAAGTAAAAATAAGACATTTCCTGTTACCACCTGGGGTGCTATGGCAAAGGCGGGAAGTTAATATATGCAGACGTTCAGGGCGGAGCCCTCATCATGTCCAGCAAGTTTGCAGGATCTACAATGAAGTATGTGGGCGTGACAGCCATTCGAAGTGAAACGTTGTGTTCAGAAAAGCTCGCCAAAGTTTGACGAACCCTAGCAGCCATGCCTTTTGACCTAATTACATTCTTTTGATAACATTTGATCACCATTGGGTCATGATGATGTTGACCAAATTTGACGATTGGATGAAATCCCTAGGATGAGTTCGTTCAAATGTAAGTACTCTAAATGGCCAAAAATGGCAAAAATCACCTCAAAATCGAAACTTAAAATCAAAATGGCCGACTTCCTGCCAACATTTTACCATGACGGTAAACTTTTTTGTGCGTCCTAGCATGGTAAATATGTGTACCGAATTTCGTGAGGCTGCGATGAAAAACCCCAATGTGGAGGTGTTTTTGAAAATTTCTAGGGGGTGCTATTTCGCAATTTCGCTCCGACCATGTGCGAATTTCGGATCCGGCCGGATGACTTTGAAAAGTTTGGTGAGTTTTTGAGCATGGGAACAGGCCGAAATTTCAATTTTAAGAGTGAGAATAATAATAAATTATTATTATAATATAATATATAATATAATTATAATATAACATATATTATATAATATATAATATATGTTAGGGCCGAGCTGCAGGCTACTAACCGCGCCCTCAGGTGGCGGATAGAGGATCGGCCTTCAGATATGGAAGCTAGCTGCGAAATAAGCTTTTACTTTTACCTGACGAATAAGCAGTCGTGGACCTGCAGCGGCAGAGACTATCAGAGTGTGGATGCGGTAGTTGAGTGGTGTCGCTACTGCTACAAAATATCCACAGTACTCTATGACAGTCTCTGTGACATGGCGAGTCTGAGCCGCCATTATCAAAGCTCATACACACCCATGTCGAGATCACGTGATAGACGGAGTTTCCGGCAGATCTCTGCAGCCATAGTAAGCACCGGTCGTCTTGGACTCACGTTCCTTGCCATCGGGTTCATGCTCACATGGTCAAGTCCGTGGACTAAGGATTACGCAACCTTTTCTCCACGTTAAACTTTCTCTGCGTTAGTACTTTATGCTACTGTTTTCTTTTTCCTTTTTTTTTTCTCAACTAAGCCCTGTGGCGATGGGTTCATAGACGACGGAGGCAGGTTCAGGATTGGACTGGAAGCCTCTAGCCCGTGGCCTGCACACAAGCGACTCTGGGGTGATGATCGCTGAAGTCTGGGACCGGAACAGCAGGCAACTTCGGTAGCTCCCAGAATGACTAAGCAGCCCTATTTAGGATCCGCACTGCTCACTTCACATGAGGAGTGGCCTAGAAAAGGTGGCCTAAACATTGTCAGTTCCTCCTACACCTGGATGGGTAGCCGCGCCCATCTAGCATTCCCATTACTGCGGTCGAAAAACTCGTACACAGAATCAGCAGTCTCTACGATTTGCTACCTGGAATATTCGCACGCTGACGGATAATGACATTTCCGTAAGACCTGCTCGCCGAACTGCTTTAATAGCTGCAGAACTTTCAAGGTATAACATCGACATTGCTGCTCTATCCGAAACTCGTTTGGCAGATGATGGTTCATTGACTGAGATTGGAGGGGGATACACTTTCTTCTGGAAGGGTCTACCTCACGACGCGCGCCGTATACATGGTGTTGGCTTTGCAATACGCACATCACTGCTTTCCAGAATCACTGAAACGCCGATCGGTATCAGTGAACGCCTTATGTCGCTAAGAATCCCATTGGCAAAAGGGCATTTCATCACTGTCCTTAGTGCCTATGCTCCAACACTAGTTGCAGATGAATCCACTAAAGACTCTTTTTACAGTTTTCTATGTGATCTTCTTCAAGCGGTCCCTCGAAACGACAAACTGATAATACTTGGCGATTTTAACGCCCGTGTAGGAGCAAATCATCACATATGGAATGTCGTTATTGGAAAACATGGTATTGGGAAGACAAACAGCAACGGCATACGTCTTCTAAATTTGTGTTCCGAGTTCGAACTCGTTATTACAAACACTCTCTTTCAGCAAAGAAATCAGAGAAAGGCTACATGGATGCATCCAAGGTCGAAGCACTGGCATCTTATAGACTACATCATAACCAGATCTAGAGATGTTGCTGATGCTTTACATACAAGAGCTATGCGTGGTGCAGAATGTTGGACTGATCATCGACTAGTACTATCCAGACTACTACGTCCAACTATACGGAAAAGAGCTCCAACAAAACGACTCAATGTGAGGGCATGCAATGATCCCGTTGTCCAAGAAGCCCTACAGAAGAAAATTTCCGATGTGCTGGAATCTCATCAAACCAACGAAGCCACCACTCAGTCTAAATGTCTGACAAGTGAATGGTCCAACCTTAGCAGCTGCATCATGGAAGCAGCTACTGAGACATTTGGCAACACTTCCAAAAAACATCAAGACTGGTTTGATGACAACTCTACAAAGATCCGTGAACTTCTGAAAGAAAAGAATGTTGCTCATGACGCAAAGATCCGCAATCCAAATTCTACAGCACTATTAAATAATTGGAAAAAACTTCTAAACCAGACACAATGAGAACTCCGTCACTTGGAAAACAACTGGTGGATTCAGAAAGCTGAAGAGTTCCAGAGATTAGCGGACACAAACGAAACACAAAAATTCTATGAGGCATTAAAGGCTGTCTATGGCCCAGCACATCACGTGGTCTGCCCTGTAAAGTCGAAGGATGGTAACACAGTCTTCAAGGATCATGACAGCATCCTCTGTCGTTGGGCTGAACACCTATGTGAAGTACTTAATAACATCAACTCAACCGATCCCACCTTACCTGACGACATTCCACAATTACCAATCATCAAACAGCTAGATGATCCACCTGCATTTCATGAGATCGAGACTGCTGTCAATGGATTAAAAAATAATAAAGCTGCTGGACCAGATGGCATACCTGCTGAAATTTTCAAACATGGCGGGCACCAGCTCCTTCGACGCTGAATACTACGTCTGTAGTATTCATACTACAGACGTGGAATACCGGTCAATTGCTGCAGCAATGGAAAGATGCCAACATCACAATGATATACAAAAAGAAAGGCGATAGGCAAATATGCGGCAACAGTGGTGGAATCTTCTTGCTTTCGGTTGCTGGTAAAGTTCTTGCATGAGTTATGCTCAGAAGACTACTAACACAAGTAGTTGACATTGTCATGCCAGAATCTCAGTGCGGTTTTCATCGAGGCAGGGGCACTATAGATATGATCTTTGTCGCACGATTACTCCAAGAGAAATGCCGTGAACAAAACCTGGATCTATATCTTGCGTTCATAGATCTGACCAAGGCTTTCGACACAGTCAGCAGAGACCTGCTCTGGAAGATCCTAGGCCGGTTCTGCTGTCCACGAAACTTTCTAAAGATCATCCAAGAATTCCATGACGGCATGAAAGCCAGGGGATTATCTGACCCCTTTGACGTACTTGTCGGAGTAAAACAGGGGTGTGTTCTGGCTCCTCTTATTTTCAATCTTTTCCTTGTTGTTGTTACTCTGGCATGTCAATCGAATTTTCTGTCTGATGCAGGCATACCATTCACATACCGTCTTGATGGGAGTCTGTTCAACATACGTCAGCTAAAAGCTAAGACAATGACTTCTACTGACAGAGTTTTCGAGCTCCAGTACGCTGACGATGCTGCTATATCTGCTCATTCTGCTGGGCTTCAAAACAATCTCGATATATTAATCAGCGCCTACAGTCGTGCCGGGCTCATTGTCATCACGAAGAATACCGAGGTTCTGTCCTTAGCCTCCAACCGCAGCTGCAATTCATCTCCATTCTTTGCAGTGGGCGATGTCCTACCGGCAACAAACGACTTCACATACCTGGGAAGCATTATATCTGACAATTGTAACATCGACAAAGAAATTGAACATCGTATTAAGGCAGCATCTTCATCTTTCGGCAGACTACTACATCGAGTCTTCATCAATCGCAACCTTAAGACTTCCACAAAAGTAGCTGTTTACAAGGCTGTCTGTATATCAACGCTTCTATACGGATGTGAATCATGGATGCCATATCGCCGCCATATAAAAGCGCTTGAGGCCTATCACATGCGCTGTTTGAGAAGCATCCTCCATGTACGATGGTGGCATACAACACTGAACACCAAAATCCTTGAGATGGCTGACATAACTTCAGCGGAGTACCTGCTAGTACAGAGGCAACTGTGTTGGATTGGACACCTCATCAGAATGCCAGGAAATCGCCTTCCTCGACGACTGCTGTATGGCGAACTGTCATCCGGGAAACGTGCAGTGGGTCGTCCAAAGAAGCAATTCATGGATCGCGTCTGTGAACTCCTGTGCAGTTGCAACATTGCAGCGGAAACACTTGAAAGTTCAGCCAGCGATAGGGAAGCGTGGAGGGAAGCATCTCAAGCGGGCCTGATGTATTTTCATGGCGAGTGGCTGCGTGCAAAGGAGGAGCGTCGACACGAGGCCTTACTCAAGCCGAAGGCCGGCCCATGCGGTCCGACATGCGGCAGACAGTGTGCCTCGGATTTTGGACTTCAAAGCCATGCCCGAGTTCATACATCAAAGACAAAGACTAAGAAACAGTAACATGAACGTCGTCGTCGAAACCGAAGGACTACACAAGGCATTATAATATATAGTTATAATATATTATAATTTAAATTATAATGTAATTATAATAATTGGATAATTTATTATAATAATAATAATAATAATAATAATAAATAATAATAATAATAAACAGCGCAATTACAATAGGGTCCTCGTACGACTTTTTCCTACTCAGGCCCTAATAATAAATAATAATAATAATAATAATAATAATAATAATAATAATAAACAGCGCAATTAGAATAGGGTCCTCGTAGGACTTTTTCCTACTCGGGCCCTAATAATAATAAACAGCGCAATTACAATAGGGTCCTCGTAGGACTTTTTCCTACTCGGGCCCTAATAAACAGTGCAATTACAATAGGGTCCTCGTAGGACTTTTTCCTACTCAGGCCCTAATAATAATAATATAATATAATAATAATAATAAAAAACAGCACAATTACAATAGGGTCTTTGTAGGACTTTTTTCTACTCGGGCCCTAATAATAATAATAATAATAATAATAATAATAATAATAATAATAATAAACAGCGCAATTACAATAGGGTCCTCGTAGGACTTTTTCCTACTCGGGCCCTAATAATAATAATAATAAATAATAATAATAATAAACAGCGCAATTACAGTAGGGTCCTTGTAGGACTTTTTCCTACTCGGCCCTAATAATAAATAATAATAATAAACAGCGCAATTACAATAGGGTCCTCGTAGGACTTTTTCCTACTCGGGCCCTAATAATAAATAATAATAATAAACCGCGCAATTACAAAAGGGTCCTCGTAGGACTTTTTCCTACTCGGGCCCTAAATATAATAATAAATAATAATAATATTAAACAGCGCAATTACAATAGGGTGCTCGTAGGACTTTTTCCTACTCGGGCCCTAAATATAATAATAAATAATAATAATAATAAACAGCGCAATTACAGTAGGGTCCTCGTAGGACTTTTTCCTACTCTGCCCTAATAATAAATAATAATAATAAACAGCGCAATTACAATAGGATGCTTGTAGGACTTTTTCCTACTCGGGCCCTAATAAACAGCGCAATTACAATAGGGTCCTGCGAAAGTCTGAAGATCACAACAAGGCTGGGGGAGGGGGTGAGTCCGTTGGGCACATTTGCATCTTAAAAGTGTGTGTGTGTGTGTTCGAGGGTGTGAAGTGTATGACACTTCACCTGTCTGATGGAGAGCCTGCAGGTGTTTTTATAATGTTTTATACAAAACAGGAGGGCTGTATCCCCACACAGCTGGTGGATGTGTTGATCCAGAAAGTCACAGCCAGGGGGTAGGATTGGTTTAGTGGAAAATTGGGAGCATTTGTATGTGGGGTTGTTTTAGCGCAAAAGGCCACAGTTGTTTTAAAATGTTTTAAACAAAACAAGTGAGCTTCACAGATCTTAGCTATTACAGAGTGGTCATCGTTTAAAGCAATATTTTTATGAGGGCCAATTTCCTTGAGCAAATATACATCTCCAGCTGGTGCGAAGGAACGCTGAGGTGACCGAGGTGTCCCTTTTTTCTCAAGCAAGCATTTCAGTAAGTCACGCTAAATTTCCTGATCAAAGATTATGTGTGTTTTCTGGTGTCTACCATAAAACTCAGATCCCACCCGGAAGTGAACATTTGCGAACATCAAACAAACGTTCATAGAATGTTCATTTACTGTACAGCAAGTTTGCGAACATTCATATAATGTTTGTGATGTTTGTCTAATGTTTGCATGGAAGCAAACATTAGACAAACATGTAAGCAAACATTTGCAAAAATCAATCAAATTTTCATAGAATGTATGCTTAATGTTCAGTGTGTTTGCGAACATTCACATAATGTTCATGTTGTATGTGTAAAGCTTGCCTCTAAATAAAAGTGTATATATATATTCTAAAATTTTGTAAATTTCATATTACAGGAAAACATTAAATATCATTTACTGCCTACAGAAAGTTAATGTTGGACTCCATTTAAATTATGTGTGCAATCATAGGTAGAATGAACAATAGGAAATAATTTAAACACTCTGGTTACCATGGTAACCAATAATTTATGATTTATTCAGGCCTACTGAATATATAATTTCAAGATTACTGTGATAAACTGACAGAGCTAAACATGTCTTGGGGCAACGTGCATAAACATGCACTCTGTTAATTGGAATATTATTTTTTGCAAAATAATTTATGTCACTACAGACTGTGATTGTCAGGTACCAAAAATATGTTTTATGGAAACAGATTGCAATAGCAGCTTATTATCCAGAAGTCCCACAGACCTGAGTTACATACATTTTGCCAAATTTTATAAAAGCATAATATCTTTAGCATTTTTGTAAATAAGGAAAAATAAATTAAAGGTATTAAAAATTGAATTACAAAATAATGTTTTCAACATGCATGAGCAGGAAGCATTGACATTTAAATAAAACAGCTCACAGACAAATAATATTTTTATTTAATATATTTAAAATATATTTTTATTTTTTACATTTACCATTTACTGGTCACTTCACAATAAACAAACATGCTGAACATGAGATGAATATAGCATCCACACGTTACAGTGGCAGAAATCAATTAGATTTCACATTTCCAGAATGAACATTTGTCCAGGGTTTAGTGTTTCGCTCAGGCCTCATTTGAGGATGACTTCATGTCACAGTCGAACAGTGTTTGGTATGAATTGTTACCATAACAACATATTTCTTGCTTTCTGATTCCTTTATTTAGGCTTCCTAATTCATGTTTGCAGTGAGGCATGATATTATGATTATCCAGGGTAAAACATGTACATTGTACACAATATAATTGTAACACCTGGATACGATCATTTCTGTATGTAAAATGCAACATTATCATTCTGGTAAAAAAATAAAATAAATAAATAAATAAAAGCATCAGTGATCATTGTGTATAATTTCCTGTAATCACATTATACATTCAAGTATTGCCAATTAAGTTAACAAATTTCTAGCATAAGTGTTTGGTTCCTTCGTGGTTAAAGATAAAGGCAGAGGTGCTCAGAGAAATGCTCTCACAAAACTGCTGTAATAATTGGGTCAAAACGTCTGAAACACTATAGTGATTTATTTTAAAAACGTTTGACCAACATTATCAGAGGCTACAATTCAAATGAATTCATTTTATTTAAAGTGGTTTGTGTACATAGATCTATTTACTATTAACTTTTTTGTTAACAATATGCTTGCTGCTTCACAGTTGCTTGCAGTTCTCCCCACCAACCAGTTGGTGGCAGTAGTGCACCGAGTTGGGTTAAAACCTGCTGTTTAACCAAAGAGAAGAAGACTTAGCTGAGTAATAGTAATGCACTCTGTTCTCTCTTGGCAAATAAAAGTTTGTGTTCTACAAGTAGTGATGGCAATTTCGAAGCCTCATGAACCAATGAGCCACTGCAACACAACTGGCTGAAAATCGACACACTGCTTTGAAGGGTGACATCTGCTGGATTGCTTTGAGAATTACCTTGAGCGAGTCCCCTGACAAATGTTTGCATTAATTCATGACTGATGTGGTTTGTTCTTGAAAAATAATCATCATAAAAAAAATGTCATATGTATTATTATGTCTTTTTTTAATGTAATAAATAGTCCCTACAGATGCACACATAATGGTTATGAAAGCCTTTATTGTAGACTATATTTATTTGTGTTATCATTCCTCAAACTATATTTGGATAAAATGTGATGGGAAAAGTGAGAAAGGCATGTGCTTCTGCAACTGGTGCTTATGTTACTGTAATTTGTAAATTAGAATAGAAGGGATAGGAGACGGTGATTGTGCAACTTTTAACAATTTTTATTCAAGCTTTGGAGAAGACCCGCTTGCAAGGCACTGATGTTGCTGGCATCGACAAATATTTTTTTGCCATTCTCTGTAAATGGGGATAGACTGCGACTCGTGTTGCCCAGTATTTGAGCCGGTCTTCTCCTCTGGAGGTGGGCATATGTTGGGTCAAACCTTTGTAGTAAAGCCCTGAAGGCTTTGCTCTCCACTGTTTTGAACGGTTGTGCATCTTCCACAACATTGTCCACCAGTGCCTCATCCAAATCAGCCTGTCTGCCTTTAATGGAAATACAGTATGACATGCTGAGCTATTTTTGTTTATGAGTATGTTTTAATCTTAGATAAAGAATAAAATATAGCTTACATGGCCTGATTCCTGCTCCAGGAGCAGCAGCAGAAGCAGCAGCCACTGATGTCTCGGGATGTTTGGACCTCAGGTGTTGCAGCATTGAAGACGTATTGTTACTGTACCTCAACTCTTCAGCACAAATCAAGCACTTGACCTTTTTGGGGCTTATTAGATCAAAGTGCTCCCAAGCAATTGATCGTGCTCTTTTTGGAACTGGCTCCTCCATGTCCCTTCCTCACCACTACTCACTCTCTCACACACACTCACCTTTCTCACACCTTTCACTTCAACAAAATCACAGCTCTTCAGTCACTCAGCTCAGTCTCTGATCTACCTATAATATATAGTCTAACCTATAACCTGTGTTGATGTACTGTGTGAATAAATGTTGTATATGAATGGATGCCTGCTGTGTATGGTGTGTGTCTGTTTATGTTAGATCCTATGTGTATGTAGCTAACTATACTAAATTAACTCTAAATTAGACCTAAATATAAACTAATGCTTTCCCTGGCTCTGATTCACATGGTAATTGGCAATAACAGTGTCGCTAGCAATCTCCTCCTCTCAAAAACCCACGGTTTGAGATGCGATGCAGGTCTCATTTAAATACTTTGATGGGTCGTATTGACACGCCCAGATTGTTTGAATTTTCTGCAAAGCTCGACACGTGGTGTGACGTAATGAGGCCTCGCTTGCAGTTGTCACGTGATGGGGGTGTGCTCAAAACGCTGCTCACTGACACTTCTGGTTCAAAAAGCTCGATGCTGTGTGGAGCAGACTGACTCTAGCTTAACATCACTATCTACAAGTTAATTTGCCTGTTCAGTCTCTATACTATGATTAAGAGACCACTGAGCAGAAGAGGAGACTAACGCTGGAGGCTCGTCGACTGGGATTCATCACAGAGAAATCGCCGCTACCACGAGGTAGCAATTAGCTTCAAATGGTGGGGCTTTTCTGCTGTGATCATGATGCTGTGACTATCAAAAGACACTTTAAGGTAATGGAACCTGATGTGAGCACAAACTCGTTTTAGCTAGAAATGACAGAATCTGCTTGAAGCTTGATTATGCCAGACATGGACTAATGGAAACCAAACCAACACATTTTTGACTGGCACAGAGCTAACGTTAGCCACAGAGAGGCACGGGCCTAATTAATATTTTGTGCGTGTTTTATATATTCTGGTATTAAGCCAGGAGCCTAAAGGTGTCAATAAGGTGTGTGGGCATCTCAAATCTGTCAGGATTTGGCCCATTCAGGGTCCTGGTCATGTCTTCCTCATTTTGCCTCACTGCTGGTTTTGATTATTCTGTCTGTGGTTTCTGTTTATCTCTGTATTGTGTCTTATCTTGTTATGCTCTGTTTATGATTAGTTTTGTTTCATTTATTTTCTTTGTATCACCTGGTTGCCATGTATTTAGTTTTGTCTTTGTTCTTGTCCAATTTGTAGTTTGTTTTTTTGTATTGGTCATTGTTGTGCATTTGTGTTCTTTCACTCATGGTTCCTTTAGTTACTTAGGTCTCAGTTTAGTTTTATCACATTTAGTGTATTATGCTTTAGTCCCTGGTTTTGGTTATTGATTATCTTCTGTTTTCTCTTAGGTCTCAGTTTAGTTTTATCACATTTAGTGTATTATGCTTTAGTCCCTGGTTTTGGTTATTGATTATCTTCTGTTTTCTCCTGGTTATGTTCCTTTGGATGTGTATTTCATTCTCTGTCAATCATCTTTTTTCTAGTCATTAGTCTGCTTGCCACTTTATCAGTTATTGTTTCACCTTTTATTCTGTAGTCATCTGTTCCGTTCATCACTAGACTGTTAGTATTACACGTATCTGTTTGTTTGATCATAGGTTGTATTTGTTACTCTTGTATGTCCATTTGGTGAGTTCTGCCTTAGTTAAGTCTCTGCCTTTTAGTTTCTGGGTCCTGTCACATGAGCACATCAGTTTGTGGTATTCAGTTCTTTTTGTCTCTGTTGGCTGTGGGTGTGGCTCTGGCACTGAGTTGTTTTGTCTGTCACACCCACCTGTCTTGTCTGGCCACTCCCCTTCCTGAACCTTCCCCACACCTGTTTTACATCACGCCCTGATTACTCCCCTGGTATTTAAGCTCTCACAGTCCCTCACTTCCCTGCTAGTTTGTCGATCGTGTGTCACATCCTCGCCTACTTTGTCACAGTCTGTTTGCTTCGTTTTTGACCTTGCTTGTTTGACTCGATCTCCGCCACGCCGTGAACCTGACCCCTGCTTGTGTACTGAACTACAAATCTGCCTCTCGCTTGTCTGTACTGCCGCACCGCTGACTGCCTTTTGTGTACCGGACCATTGCCTGTTTCTTGATAAAGCTCATTTTTACCTCCACGCTTCAGCCTGCGAGTCTGCATAGTATGTCCTACCACTTTCTGTGCCATGCCACATGCAGTCATGACAGAATCCATGGAAATATAGACTTGGAATGGACATGTATGCCTCAATATATTAGTGTCACTCAAAGTTGAATGATCACCATGTTGTATGTGTGTTGATGAACCATGAAAAGCTTTAATATAGCAATTTGATTTCGCAATCAAATTAATTTTGGAGTTAAAAAAAAACATTTGCAAGGATTTTTCTTCAGAAAACTGCTCTGTATAAATGAGCAGTCCTGTGACACATTTCTGTTTTGTAGAGATCAGTGGTTTCTGCCACTAGTCTTCCATATTTGGACCTGACACGTTTCTGTTGGACAGTGCGAAGCTTTGTCACAGTTCAGAGCGCCAAAAGTTGGATTGGGTTGAACTTTGAACGTCAAATATAGGGGGATCACACTCCTCAGCCTCCCCGGTAAGGTCTATTCCAGAGTACTGAGGGGAGAATTTGACCGATGGTCGAACCTCGGATTCAGGAGAAGCAGTGTGGTTTTCGTCCTGGTGGCGGCACACTGGACCAGCTCTACACACTCCATCGGGTGCTCAAGGGTTCATGGAAGTTCGCCCAACCAGTCCACATGTGTTTTGTGGATCTGGAGAAGGCGTTCGACCGTGTCCCTCGGGGCACCCTGTGGGGAGTGCTCTGGGAGTACGGGGTCCGGGGTCCTTTGCTAAGGTCTATCCGGTCCCAGTACGACCGCAGCAGGAGCTTGGTTCGCATTGCCGGTAGTAAGTCAAACCTGTTTCCAGTGCACGTTGGCCTCCGCCAGGGCTGCCCTTTGTCACCGGTTCTGTTCATCATTTTTATGGACAGAATTTCTAGGCGCAGCCAGGGTGTAGAGGGGGTCTGGTTTGGGAACCACAGAATCTCGTCTCTGCTGTTTGCGGATGATGTGGTTCTGTTGGCTTTGTCAAATCAGGACCTTCAGTGTGCACTGGGGCGGTTTGCAGCCGAGTGTGAAGCGTCCGGGATGAAGATCAGCACCTCCAAATCCGAGGCCATGGTTGTCGACCGGAAAAAGGTGCTTTGCCCTCTTCTGGTCGGTGGAGTGTCCTTGCCTCAAGTGGAGGAGTTCAAGTATCTTAGGGTCTTGTTCACAAGTGAGGGACGGATGGAGTGTGAGATTGATAGACGGATCGGTGCAGTGATGCGGTCGCTGTATCGGACCGTCGTGGTGAAGAGAGAGCTGAGTAGGAGGGCAAAGCTCTCGATTTACCGATCGATCTACGTTCCGATCCTCACCTATGGTCATGAGATTTGGCTCACGACCGAAAGAACGAGATCGTGAGTACAAGCAGCCGAGATGAGTTTCCTCCGCAGGGTGGCTGGGCGCTCCCTTAGAGATAGGGTGAGGAGCTCGGTCACTTGGGAGGAGCTCGGAGTCGAGCCGCTGCTCCTCCACGTCGAAAAGAGTCAGTTGAGGTGGCTCGGGCATCTTTTTCGGATGCCCCCTGGACGCCTCACTGGAGAGGTGTTCCGGGCACGTCCCATTGGGAGGAGGTCCCAGGGAAGACCCAGGACACGCTGGAGGGACTACATATCTCGGCTGGCTTGGGAACGCCTTGGGATTCCCCCGGAGGAGCTGGGGGAGGTGTGTGTGGATCGGGAGGTCTGGGCGGCTTTGCTTGAGCCGCTGCCCCTGCGACCCGACTCCGGATAACGCGGAAGAAAATTTATGGATGGATGGAAGCCTTGTAAGTTGTATTCAAGCTGATTAAAAGCTCTAATGAACCCATACGTGCCTGGATAAACAATCCCTATGTATTAATATATAAATCTGAAGTATGCCTTGCCATTGTGCTCATTTACGTTGCTGCTTTTTCCACTGTAATATTATTGCTAGTCTTTTAATGACAACAACATATATATGATTTTTACTAACATTTTATTCCAAGTAGATATAAAGACATTCAGAATTTTTGACTTTTGACCCTCAGTCAGTGTAAAAAGTACCTCCTCCGTCCCCTCCAACCACACTGTTAAAATTTAAATGCCGCCTGTGACCACCATGTACATATCATATTAAACAACACAGCAAGTATACGAGGTCTATTAGAAAAGTATCCGACCTTATTATTTTTTTCAAAAGCCATATGGATTTGAATCACGTGTGATTACATCAGACATGCTTGAACCCTCATGGGCATGCAAGAGTTTTTTCACGCCTGTCGGTTACGTCATTCGCCTGTGGGCAGTCTTTGAGTGAGGAGTCGCCCACCCTCTCGTAGATTTTTTCATTGTTTAGGAATGGCTCAGAGACTGCTGCTTTGTTTGATCAAAATTTTTTCAAAGCTGTAAGGCACAACTGAGTGGACACCATTCGATAAATTCAGCTGGTTTTCGGTAAAAATTTTAACGGCTGATGAGAGATTTTGGTCTGGTAGTGTCGCCGTAAGGACGGCCCACGGCGCCTGACGGCGATCTGCGCTTCGAGGTGGCAGCGTCTCGCCGTTTCAAGTTGAAAACTTCCACATTTCAGGCTCTGTTGACCCAGGAAGTCGTCAGAGAACAGAGAACTTTCAGAAGAAGTCGGCATGAGGAGTTTATTCGGACATTCCATTGTTAACGGACATTTTGTAATGAAAGAACGTGCGGGCAGAGTCGCATGTCGGGCCGGACCCGACCGCGGGGGGTCGCGACAGGAAAAACACCTCTGTTGGAAACCTTAAAGGGCAAGTTGGAACATGCCCAAGCTGTTAAACAATTTCTCAGTTACTCACTTGTTGAAAGCCATCAAAAGCCGCCTGAATTTTACAAATGGTTTTCAACACGGAGGTGTTTTTCCTGTCGCGGCGCACACAAATTCGCCGAGTCGTCACGGAAACGACTCGGCGAATTTGCGCGCACGTCTTTCATTAAAAAATGTCCTTAAACAGTGGAATGTCCACATAAAGTCCTCATGCCGGCCTCTTCTGAATCTTCTCTGTTCTCTCACGACGTCCTGGGTGAATTAAGCCTTAAATTAGGATGTTTTCAGGTCGAAACAGGCCGACGACGGCGCCTGGAAGCGCTGCAGGACGTCCCGCTCTGTGGGAAGTCCTTACACCGACAGAAACACCCCATAATCTCTCATCAGGCGTTAAACTTTTCACCGAAAACCAGCTTAATTTCTCGACTAGTATCCACTCAGATATTCCTCACAGGTCCAGAAAAAATTTTGATAAAGCAACGCGCGCCGTCTCGAGCAGCGTGTGAAACAAAGGAATTCAGCCGAGAGGGTGGGACCACATCTCACTCAAGGCCTGCCCACAGGGAAATGACGTCACCGACGCGTGAAAAAACTCACGAGGGTTCAAGCATGATTGGTGTAATCGCACGTCATTCAAATCCATATAGTTAAAAAAAAAGAAATGGGTCGGTTTATTGTCTAATAGACCTCGTATATACATAAATATATTTAAACATTTTGTTTCCGTATTTGTATGCATGTGAACACAGCTTAATGAAAAGAACTTATGGCGTTGAGTTATAGTCTCAGAATATTGATATTAAATTGTGCATCGTCAGTGGCGTGTCAATGCCTCCCTACACCCCTGACGCGACACATGCGGCGGGGGGGGGGGGGGAATTTTCACTGATTTTTTTCCAGAGGAAAGCTGAATGATCACCATGTTGTATGTGTGTTGATGAACCACGAAAAGCTTTAATATAGCAATTTGATTTCACAATCAAATTAATTTTGGAGTTAAAAAAAAACATTTGCAAGGATTTTTCTTCAGAAAACTGCTCTGTATAAATGAGCAGTCCTGTGACACATTTCTGTTTTGTAGAGATCAGTGGTTTCTGCCACTAGTCTTCCATATTTGGACCTGACACGTTTCTATTGGACAGTGCGAAGCTTTGTCACAGTTCAGAGCGCCAAAAGTTGGATTGGGTTGAACTTTGAACGTCAGCCTGTCGACAAGCAGGAATGCGCACACTCCTGGCTAATGACTAATGTCATACTGAGTCTTCAAATCTGTGATTAAAACCTTACAATATTTTTTCATAGGAATTTTCTCAGGGAATTTATTGAGAGTAATGTTTTGTTTTAAAACTGTCCACAGTTTTGCTCTTAAATATGATAATGTATTATTAATTGTATGTAGATGTCTAAAAGATTGTAGTTTTTATTTCGAGCGATGATTTATGTTTAAGCTGAATTTATTTTTGCTCCTAAAATGTGTAGTTGTTTGTAAATCAATAGATGATTTTTTTTAGGTTTCATTATTATTTCTTGAAGGTTTATTCTTATTTTGTCTGAACATTTTTTGGAGTAGTGTCGGTGGTATGCCACGTAAGAAATCTTTTGTAAAGTTGAAAATTTTTCATTTTATGTGCTTTTTTAGTTTTGAGCAATGATGTTTAATTGTGTAAAGATGAATTCCGTCATTTAATCTGTACGTGATTTCAAAGGTTTCTGCATTATTGATTTTATGTGAATGTCATAAATACATTGCAAGTTACTATTGAAATAAAACCTATTGAATTTTAAAACATTTATAAGTTTGTTTTACGACATTTTTAGTTCTCAATAGGAAAAATCACAAAACATTGTAGATATATTGAGCAAGAACATTGCACGAACATCATATGAACAAAGAATGAGGACAGGTAATGTTCGCATTCGAACATTCTACAAATGTTCATTTAATGTTCTGCTGCAACTGTTCATATGATGTTTGTTCATTGAATGTTTGCATGCAAACATTACCTGTCCTCATTCTTTGTTCATATGATGTTCATGCAATGTTCATGCCATGTTTGCGAATGTTCTCATGCAAACATTCAATGAACATTCAAAGAATGTTCAGTTTCCGGGTGGGAACGGGAGTTCTTTTAAGATTTAACAAATGGCTACATATCCTGATCAAAGATTATAGTGTTTCCACCTGCATATAATAAACTCAGCTCCCCTGTGGCGAGTCTGCTCAAAGGCAGGGTTTTAAAATCCCCCTTCAAACCCTCCGCTGACATGAAGCTGACAGAATGGCTGCCCACACCCCAATTCTAACAGAGACACTGGTGAATATTACTTTGTCTGGGAGCGGGCACCCCAAAAAAGCCCGGCTTTACGTCAGCTGTTTGAGCGTACCACTGCCAGAGGATGAGTTGACACTAATTCTACCAGTTCCTGAATGTTTTTCATACTTTTGATCTGTACCGGTTCACGATAGACTTGTTTACGTTACCGTCCGGGGCTAGACCATACCGTAGCACACCATGACTCCCGCTCACTTCCACGGACTGGGGCGTGTTTTCTACAGTGGCTGGAACCTGGATCAAAGACATCATCAGCCCCGAACCACCAGATGACCAAACACCAGATGACGTGGCTCAGTCACCATGGGGTAACATACAGAGTGACCTTTCAACGTGGGGTTCTGAGACCGGGTCGTAGAGTCAGGTGAAATTCGAGTGTATTAATGGGGATTGCTCTACCTCAGTGATCGCGTCGGCAGAAGCCTGGTGTGACCTGCAAACCACCTGCACTGAGAAGATCAACATGCTTTTTATGAGGTGTCTCGCCTGGTGAGATGTGATTGAGGTCAGGAAAAACCTCACCCCTTTTTTTTTGTTAAAAATCATTTGCAGCTCCTTCCACTCTACAGACATCCCTATAAACAGCAGTGCATCAGAACTCCTTTAAACAGCCAACATCAAGCCAGCATGAACGCCGCACCCGTTGCCTCAAGCTCACCACTGGACTCCGACCTCTGCTTTGACTGCGGTTGCGGGGATTTCCCTGAAACTGAGTCCCAGTTTTTAAGACTGGTGCGGGAATCTGCCATTGACCTTTCCGGTGCCACAGAGCAGCCATGGTCGAGTCCTCGCTATCTTTCATCCACTGATGGGGAGCCTGTGCGGGGGCATGACTTTACTGGTAGGTGTGGGCAGTCTGCCCAGCCATGGCGGAGGAGTGGGGTCAGGAGCAGCACCATGAGGCTTCATGGCACTGTGTGGGATTCGATCCCCAGTCGGGTGGTCAGTACAACTCAAGCCTGGCTGGGGTGACAGGTTCCTCGCCGGCTTCTGCACCAGAAGAAGAAGACAAAGCGGCTCCTTCCAGCTGTAATGGTAGCCAGGTCATCGAGCGAGGTACAAGACTCTGTGCGGTCTGAGAAGTACGCCACATCCTTCATTGGAAACCGGCCGGACAGCTTCTTGTCTGAAGAATTTCTGAAGACAATTAGCGCTGTGGCTCATTCTGACGCCGTGGCTCATTCTGACGGTGATCAAAACTTACTGACAGAAACTCTGCTATGGCTGTCAGATCGATCACCCCAGCCAAAAAAAAAAAAAAAAATCACGAGTGTCTTGAGCCATTAAGTGAATACTTTTATACTGGACACTTTGACCGACTCATGAGAAAACTCTGGACCCCATAATTCATCCCCCAGCAGTCTTTAAATTTCTGGTGCAGTGCTTCATCAACCCTTCAGCACAGAGAGTGCAGGGCATGGCATTCTTACTGAGCTGAAATGTGATAATTTTGGTGGAAAGCTCACAGAAATTTACATGTTTTGGTAAAGACACCCAATTGGATGTGCAGGAGTTGGAATCTGTCTGGAATTCTGAGGACTGAAAACCTGCGTTTTTAAAATGACATCATTATATTGTTTTCTGTCATTGGTAATTGTGTGATGATATTGTTTCAAAGTGTGAGGTATGTTATACTTAGACTCTCGTATCTGCTGGAACAAATTATCATCTGCAAAATCAACAATCCTGACAGCCCGCCATCAAACGTAATGGAGCATGTTTTTGACATCATCAGACGTCGCAGTGAGCCAGGAGTCTGGGGGGAATATGTCCGCACCACAGCTCAGCAATCCCCTGAAAATTCTCTGTATGATGTATTACTCAATTACTGTTTTGACTACTGACACTTTTACACGGTTTAAGCTGCAGCATGTCTTTACATTATACACTCTGTGGATGTGGTGGTATGGTGCGTGAAACATCAACAGCTACTGAGGAGCGACATTTTCCCCACACTGCTAAAGCTGAATACTGAGATAAATCGGGGGTCATGTATTACTGAGCGTCCATCAAGTATGTACTTGAACAAATATTTTTTTTCTTCATGTTTTTCGATATGTAAGTGTGGCTTTAATAAATGAAATAAACCATGTATTCTAAACTCATACAGCGTGTGTTCTTTTCAATAATGCTGCTGAAAAGGGTAAGTTGCTTTTCAAAAATCAAGCAAAGTTTTTTGAAATAAAGTTTTTTTTATGTTTTTGTAAAAAAAAAATGTTATGAATCTTTTGAGAGGGGTCCCCTCATCATATCTTTGAAGTTTGCACACTTTAAAACAATGTTATTAAAGGAAAAGTGCTGATCTGTGAGCGCTGTCCGCAGTGCTGAATTGGGGTTCAATTTAAAAATAATGCATTTTTTAAGAAAGTAATTATTTAAAATAGTACAAAGATAATTATTTAACTTGTCAAGGTCCCAAATTAAAACAAGTAAAAGATGATTATTTATTTTCACACTTTCAGTAAACATAAAAAAGTCAAAAAGGGTCCCGGTTTTATCATTCTGAAACATTTGTGTCAAAGGATGGATAATGAAAATTTGATGAGTAATTTGTATTATAACCGTCAAATCCGGGTAGTTATGGAGGTGCTGAGCATTTACACAGGGCTCTGCATGATCAACTTGGATCTAAAATTCATATGAAACATATCAGAGATTTCCTGTTGGGCGAAGATGCATACATGTTACACAAACCGGCCAGGACACATTTTCCAAGAAATAGAGTGTCAAACATTTTTTTTTTTTACCAGTTCCAGGCGGATTTATGTGACATGCAAACCTTATCACATTTTAACACTGACTGTCATTGATCTCTGGGACACGGACCCACGCCAGGGGGCGTAAATGAACGGCCAATAGGAAGTCCGAATAAATAACAATTTATTCTGCAAATGTGCACAAACAACCAAATATGCCTTTAGTCTGTCAATCACAAAACTCAGTGACGCGTGGGCAGGCTCGAGGGTAGGAGACGCCTAACCAGAGAAGAGCTGGGACCCACGAGGTTCCACCACCAATGGAGACCTGCAACACACTGGAGCCGCCAAGTCCTGAGTCCCCAGATGGCCACCGTTTCCAGCTGTCAGATCCGGTACTGCTGGCAGGAACAGACACAGGTTAAAGGTGGGTGTGTGTACACCCAGCAAACAGTCAGCAAAAATACAGTTCCTTCCTGAGGGAAAAACCTCCACCTCCAAACACAGGAACACAGAGCACGTGCAGTGCCTTATGTATCACTTAATCAAGTCTGATGGGAGGAGTGGCGACGCCAACTCCTCTAACTTCCACAAATTCGGCTACAAGCTGCAAGTGTACAAAAGGTTAATGACTGCAAAAATCTCTGATGCAAAAACGTGTGTGTACGGCACAAAACGGCTGAGATGTTTACCTGATGGGTAAGCTGATAACTCGGCAGAGGTATGGTGTCTCTCCCAGGCCTTTATGGATGATGCTGATGAATTGATGGGTGACAGCTGTCAGAAGCGGTGCTCCTGAGAGGCGACTACGCCCTCTAGTGCCTGAAACCCGATAGACAGGCAGGGCACCCTCTGGTGGTGAGCCAGCAGTACCTCCTCTTCGGGCGGCCCACACAACAGGACCACCCCCTCAACGGGCGCCTCCTGGCGCCCGACCTGGCTTGTCGGGGTGTCGCTGGTAGAAGTCGGCCAGGAGGGCCGGATCCAAGATGAAGCTCCTCTTCACCCAGGAGCGCTCTTCGGGTCCATACCCCTCCCAATCCACCAGATACTGGTAACCCCGACCCCTCTGGCGAACATCAAGGAGCCTCCTAACTGTCCAGGCTGGCTCGCTGTCGATGATGCAGGCAGGAGGTGGCGCTGGTCCGGAGGTGCAGAGGTCTGAGGTGTGATATGGTTTGATCTTTGAAACATGGAACACGGGATGTATCCGCAGTGAAGCAGGGAGTCTGAGCTTCACTGCGGCTGGACTGATGACTTTTACGATGGGGAATGGTCCAATGTAGAGATCAGTCAACTTGGGTAAGTCCGTGTGCAGAGGGATGTTTTTGGTGGAAAGCCAGACCTCCTGCCTGGGCTGGTAAGCGGGGGCCGGGGCTCGTCGGTGGTCTGCATGGGTCTTCGCCCACGTCCGGGCTCTCAGAAGGGCAGAGTGGGCTGTCTGCCACACTCGACGGCACCTTCTGAGGTGGGCCTGGACCGAGGGGACCTCGACCTCTACCTCCACGGCTGGGAATAATGGGGGCTGGTACCCCAAACACACTTCAAACGGGGAGAGGCTGGTCGCCAATGAGATCTGGCTGTTGTGGGCATACTCGATCCAGGCCAGGTGTTGACTCCAGGCCATCGGGTGTGCGGAGGTGACACACCTCAGGGCCTGCTCCAGATCTTGGTTAGCCCGCTCTGCTTGTCTGTTGGTCTGGGGGTGGTACCCGGATGACAGGCTTGCGGTGGCCCCCAGTTCCCTACAGAAACTCCTCCAGACTTGTGAGGAGAACTGGGGACCACAATCCGAGACAATGTCAGTTGGGATACCATGCAGACGCACAATGTGGTGGACCAGGAGGTCTGCGGTCTCCTGGGCCGTTGGGAGCTTCGGGAAGGCCACGAAGTGGGCCGCCTTGGAGAACCGGTCCACTGTCGTCAGGATGGTTGTCATTCCCTGGACGCAGGAGGCCCGTAACAAAGTCCAGGCCGATGTGAGACCAGGGGCGTCGAGGCACGGGCAACGGCTGGAGGAGTCCCTTCCTTCTCTGTTTGATGGACGGCCTTGCCCCTCACGCATG
Source organism: Thalassophryne amazonica (assembly GCF_902500255.1). Taxonomy (NCBI): domain Eukaryota; kingdom Metazoa; phylum Chordata; class Actinopteri; order Batrachoidiformes; family Batrachoididae; genus Thalassophryne; species Thalassophryne amazonica. The sequence goes on from NC_047115.1 coordinate 87,976,497, forward strand.
TTGTGCAGGCCCGGACATAATCCCGGACGTCGGCTTCCATTGACGCCCACCAGAACCGCTGACGGACCACTGCCACGGTTCTTCGCACCCCTGGATGGCAGCAGAGCTTGGAACCGTGACAGAAGTCCAAAACCACAGTCCTTGCATCTGGTGGGACGTACAATCGGTTAGCTGGTCCACCGCCGGGGTCCGGGTGACGAGTCAGGGCCTCCCTGACCACTTCCTCTACGTCCACGTGAGGGTGGCGACAACAGTGGACTCCGGCAAGATGGTGTCAGGTGGATCCGACAGCTCTGTTTTAACCTCCTCTTCATGCATCCAGGACAGTGCGTCAGACCTCTGGTTTTTGGTCCTGGGGCGGTAGGTGATCTGGAAGTTAAAATGACCGAAAAACAGTGACCAACGGACTTGCCTGGGGTTCAGACGCTTAGCGGTCCGGATGTACTCCAGGTTCCGATGGTCAGTGAAAACCGTAAATGGAACCACAGCTCCCTCCAACAGGGGTCTCCACTCCTCAAGGGCCTCTTTCACCGCCAGGAGTTCCCGATTGCCGACGTCATAGTTCCGGTCTGCCAGGGTTAACCTGCGGGAGAAATAGGCACAAGGGTGGAGAACCTTATCGGACTCCCTGCTATGGGACTGCACGGCTCCTATCCCTGAGTCAGAGGCATCCACTTCAACGATGAACTGGCGGTTAGGATCGGGCTGCACCAGAACTGGCGCAGTCGAGAACCGGTGTTTCAACTCCCTAAACGCGGCTTCGCACCGATCTGACCAGGTGAAGGGGACTTTTGTGGAGGTCAGGGCTGTAAGGGGACCAACAACCTGACTATAGCCCTTAATGAACCTCCTGTAGAAATTTGCGAAGCCGAGGAACTGTTGCAGCTTCCTACGGCTTACCGGTTGGGGCCAATCTCTCACCGCTGCTACCGTAGCCGGATCGGGTGTGACGGAGTTGGAGGAGATGATGAACCCCAGGAAGGACAAGGAAGTACGGTGAAACTCGCACTTCTCGCCCTTCACAAACAGCCGGTTTTCCAACAACCGCTGCAGGACCTGACGTACATGCTTAACATGGGTCTCAGGGTCCGGGGAGAAGATGAGGATATCGTTTAGATACACGAAGACGAACCGGTGCAGGAAGTCCCGCAAGACGTCATTAACCAATGCTTGGAATGTCGCGGGGGCATTGGTGAGGCCGAACGGTATGACCAGGTACTCAAAGTGACCTAAGGGGGTGTTAAATGCCGTCTTCCATTCGTCTCCCTTCTGGATCCGAACCAGGTGATAAGCATTTCTGAGATCCAGTTTCGTGAATATTTTGGCTCCATGCAGGGGCGTGAACACTGAATCCAATAGAGGTAACGGGTATCGGTTGCGAACCGTGATCTCGTTCAGCCCTCTATAATCAATGCATGGACGGAGTCCGCCGTCCTTCTTGCCCACAAAAAAGAAACCTGCACCCAACAGGGAGGAAGAGTTCCGGATTAACCCGGCAGCTAAAGAGTCCCGGATGTAGGTCTCCATTAATTCGCGCTCAGGACATGAGAGATTGTACAGCCTGCTGGACAGATACTCAGCGCCTGGAACCAAATCAACAGCACAATCATATGGTTGGTGCGGGGGAAGCGTGAGTGCCAGATCTTTGCTGAAAACATCATCAAGATCATGGTACTCAGCCGGCACCATTGTAAGATTGGGGGGGACTCGGACCTCCTCCTTAGCTGTCTCACCGGGTAGGAACGAGGATCTTAGACACTCCCGGTGGCAGGTTTCGCTCCATTGAGCCACAACTCCAGTCGGCCAACCGATCCGGGGATTGTGCTTAATCATCCATGGATAACCCAAAATAATCCTGGAGGTAGAAGGTGTTACAAAAAACACAATCTCCTCCCTGTGGTTTCCAGAGACAACCAGTGTTAAGGGCTGTGTCTGGTGTGTGGTTACTGGAAGAAGGGTGCCATCTAGTGCCCGTACCTTCAATGGTGAAGGAACGGCCACCAGAGGGAGCCCCACCTCCTTAGCCCATCTACTGTCCAATAGATTCCCTTCTGACTCTGTGTCAATCAGTGCTGGGGCATTAAGGGTTAAATCCCCACAGAGGATCGTGACTGGGAGTCGTGCGCATTTGCGTGGGACACCCGTGTGGTTTGTATGACTCACTCTTAACCCAGTCTCTAAGGTTGAGTCAAGTTGTTTGACCGCCTGGGGCCCCTGATTCTGCGCATGCTCATTCGAGCCGCAGTAAACACACTCTCCACGTACCAGTCTCCTTTGTGTCCTCCTTCTCACTTTGGCCCTGCTTGTTTCCATAGCAACGTCAGCAAGGGGTGCTGGTGTCACGTGGAGAGCCCTGGCCTTGGAGCGGGCAGAGGGCGGGGCTGCTTCGGACCCAGAAGAGGGAGGGACGACGCGCAGATATAACCAGATCTATCAGTCCATCTAAATCCCGCGGTTGATCTTTCGCCACCAGGTGCTCCTTCAGGCCAGAGACAGCCCCTTTATAAAGGCGGCGCGGAGCGCCACCGAATTCCAGCCAGCCCTCGCTGCGGCAACGTGGAAGGTGACTGCATATTTGGCTGCGCTACGGCGCCCCTGTCGGATTGACAGTAGCACATTTGAAGCGGATTCACCTCTGTGAGGATGATCAAACACCTGTCGAAACTCCCTGATAAACTCAGTGTACGTCGACAGGAGCCGTGAGTTCTGCTCCCAGAGCGCCGTAGCCCAGGCACTTGCCTTGCCCCGAAGCAAATTAATCACATAAGCCACCCGGCTGAGGTCTGACGCGTACATCACGGGGCGTTGTGAAAAAACGAGCGCGCACTGCATCAAGAAGTCCGCGCACATTTCGACACAACCCCCGTACGGTTCCGGGGGGCTAATGTAAGCTTCAGGCGACGCCGGGGGAGACCTTTGAACTACCACTGGATCATCATAATCAAGCGACAGGCCCGCAGGAGGAGTGGCTGCAGCCACGCCTGATGCGCGCGCCTCCAAAAGAGCCGTGAGAGCCTCCATCCTACGGGTGAGGTGAATATCCTGCTCGGTTAACAGATCCAACCGAGCAAAAAAGTTGGTGAGAATATGCTGCAGCTCACCCAACTCACCTCCTGGTGGAGCCTGCGCACCTTGCATTTCCATTGGTGGTTCAAATGGTGGTAAACGCCCCTCAGAGTCCATGACGTGGCCGAGTTATCCTGTTGGGAAAGTGAAGCACACGGACCCACGCCAGGGGGCGTAAATGACCGGCCAATAGGAAGTCCGAATAAATAACAATTTATTCTGCAAATGTGCACAAACAACTAAATATGCCTTTAGTCTGTCAATCACAAAACTCAGTGACGCGTGGGCAGGCTCGAGGGTAGGAGACGCCTAACCAGAGAAGATCCGGGACCCACGAGGTTCCACCGCCAACGGAGACCTGCAACACACCGGAGCCGCCAAGTCCTGAGTCCCCAGGTGGCCACCGCTTCCAGCTGTCAGATCCGGTACTGCTGGCAGGAACAGACACAGGTTAAAGGTGGGTGTGTGTACACCCAGCAAACAGTCAGCAAAAATACAGTTCCTTCCTGAGGGAAAAACCTCCACCTCCAAACACAGGAACACAGAGTACGTGCAGTGCCTTATGTATCACTTAATCAAGTCTGATGGGAGGAGTGGAGACGCCAACTCCTCCAACTTCCACAAATTCGGCTACAAGCTGCAAGTGTACAAAAGGTTAACGACTGCAAAAAGCTCTGATGCAAAAACGTGTGCGTACAGCACAAAACGGGTGAGTTGTTTACCTGATGGGTAAGCTGATAACTCGGCAGAGGTATGATGTCTCTCCCAGGCCTTTATGGATGATGCTGATGAATTGATGGGTGACAGCTGTCAGAAGCGGTGCTCCAGAGAGGCGACTACGCCCTCTAGTGCCTGAAACCCGATGGCAGGCAGGGCGCCCTCTGGTGGTGAGCCAGCAGTACCTCCTCTTCGGGCGGCCCACACAACACTCTTCTCAAAAAAGCATATGCCAGAGCACTGAAGTCAAAACAAGGCTGCAAGTTTTCAAAGGCCTTTGCCTCAGGCTTAAATCACAGCGGGTTACCTCTGAAGCTGCAGACTGATGCAGGAAAAGAGTTTTTTAACAAAGCGTTTAAAGATCTGATGAAAAAACACGGGATTATACATTTCACCATGGCCAGTGATCTGAAAGCCTCAGTTGTTGAGAGGTTTAATCACACACTGAAGATAAGGATGTGAAGATATTTTACCACTAAAAACATACAAAGATACACTGACGTCTTACCAGCTTTACTTACAGCTTATAACAACACTTACCATAAAAGAGCGAGAAAACCACCTCCGTTTTGGTCTCACAGGACAGCTTTGAGATGACGTTCAGACAGCTGTCGGTGGTTTTTCCATCGAGTGATTATCCGAGAAATTGTGGATGTGCCTGGACATGCCAGAACATGTCCCGTGAGGCTTCATCACGGCGTTGCTGTGCGCCATGCGACAACGCCGCGACGCGCGAAGCCTCCGCTCCTCTTTCCATGACAAAAACTCCTGTAACAGTGGAATGTGCCATTAATTTCCAAACTGGACGCTGTGTTTTATCCGGGACGTCGTCTGACTAGCACAGGAATTGTGAAAAGATGTGGCCATCAGCACTTTTTCGGCACATTGAGACAGACGTGCGGAGGAATTCCGCGCGTCGCGGCAGTGCCGCATGGTGCAAAGCAACGCCGTGATGAAGCCTCACGGGACATGTTCTGGCATGTCCAGGCACATCCACAATTTCTCGGATAATCACTCAATGGAAAAACCACCGACAGCTGTCTAAACGCCATCTCAAAGCCGTCCTGTGAGACCAAAACAGAGGTGTTCCTTTGTCTCGCTCCATCAGCAAATCGGTCGTGATGCGCGAAGCCTCCGCTCGGCTTTCCATGACAAAATCTCTTGTTAAAAGTGAAATCTGCCGGAAAATGGTTGATGTCCAGCTCTTGTGATAACCAGAGAAAGTGCACACGACGGTCCCGGCTCCACAGAGCCATCCGTTTAGAAATGATCCAGTGGTTTGTGGCTCTCGATGGCTGCACGGAGCGTGGTGCACCGAGCGTCCTTAAAGCCGTCCTTAAAGCTGTAGTCCTGAGTCCTTATTCTCTGTGAAGCCCGTAAAATTTTCACCGAAAGCCAGATAAATTTTTCTAATGGTTTCCAGCTGCCAGTCTCTAACAGTTTCTGAAAAAATTCTGATGGAAAAAAAAAGCCCAAATCATTCCGCCATCTCCTGACAATGAAAATCCGCCGAGGGGGCTGGACCACTCCTCACTCAAAGCCTGCTCACAGGTGAATGACGCAACCGACATGCGTGGAAAAACTCACGCATGCGCACGAGGGTTCAAGCTTGTCTGACACAATCACACGTGATTCAAATCCATATGGTTTTTGAAAAAAATAATAAGGTTAGATACTTTTCTAATAGACTTCGTATACAAAGCCTGTTTATAAATTGAAAGATTATGATGGTGAGCTTATTCATGTCTCATTTTATGAGCAGGAATTCCAAAAGGTTAAAATAAGCAAATATTTCCTGGTCAGGCAGAAGAATTGGCCAGAAAAGCTCAACTTCTGGGTACCTGTAAATCAGTTGATTTCAGTATACATACACAGGCCATCGATTCTCTACCGCACTTCAAAATGGGTCAGGAACTGAGACACAGGTTTTATGTGACTCTGTCGTCAAATTCCAGCCTGGATGTGTTTAAAAACAACACAGTTTCATGCTATCAGGTTGACTTAGCTCAGCATCTCTGTTAGAAGGGGAATGGCAGGTGGCCTTAAGCGAGATCTCGTACCCTCACACCTGATTAAATATTCCAGACAGGCAGCACTCTATGTTTCACTGGACGAGAAATGAACCCTGGTTCATGAAGACTATTTCGAGTTGGGATATTATGATGACTTTGACGTGATTATGCGTCAAATAAATTCTCGCTTGAAAAATATCAAGCTCAGTCTAAAAGATAATGACATAACCTCTGTTTTCAGCCACCGATGGCCTGTATGCTGGGTTTAAATCTGAATAATGGTTCAGGTGTGGACTGAGAGCCATGAACTTCCCCCACCACCCAGATATAAAAGCAGGCATGTATCATCTCTTTTGCTACACAGACATCATGCAACAGAGAGCGGTCGGTAACACCTTTGCCCCTCTTCTCTGCACTTTTGAAATTGAAGGTCATTTTGGTCAAATAATTACAAAGAAATTCAATCAAAGACATAATGAAAAAATATGCATTGAAATCAAAAGCGATCAAGACCAGATGGCTAATTTCACATATGGTAAAGTGATTGTGATGCTACATTTTAAACCGATGGGTTAAAAAAAGTCTGGAGCAATGCACAAAGCCGACATTTATAGATTTGTGCCTTACTATGAAAACCAAGTCGGGAATTGTCCACAGGGGTTCCATGGTGCTCCCATTATGTATGGACACGGCCTTAGGAACATATTTTCAAAACTATTCAAATTTGTAATGCCGTTGTTTGAACAAGGATACACGATTGCCAAACCTCACCTGAAAAACGCGGCTGTAAACATCGCTTCCGATGTAGTGACCCGCGTTGTTGACAGCAGCAGCAGCAGGGGTCCGACATCATGATGCTCTCAAGAAGGCCACAGAAATGCCCCCCAGGGAAACACGTGAAAAGAATTAAAAAACATAAGATCTCCCGGAAAAGCAAAACAGCCAATAGGAAGTCCGAATAAATAACAATTTATTCTGCAAATGTGCACAAACAACTAAATATGCCTTTAGTCTGTCAATCACAAAACTCAGTGACGCGTGGGCAGGCTCGAGGGTAGGAGACGCCTAACCAGAGAAGATCCGGGACCCACGAGGTTCCACCGCCAACGGAGACCTGCAACACACCGGAGCCGCCAAGTCCTGAGTCCCCAGGTGGCCACCGCTTCCAGCTGTCAGATCCGGTACTGCTGGCAGGAACAGACACAGGTTAAAGGTGGGTGTGTGTACACCCAGCAAACAGTCAGCAAAAATACAGTTCCTTCCTGAGGGAAAAACCTCCACCTCCAAACACAGGAACACAGAGTACGTGCAGTGCCTTATGTATCACTTAATCAAGTCTGATGGGAGGAGTGGAGACGCCAACTCCTCCAACTTCCACAAATTCGGCTACAAGCTGCAAGTGTACAAAAGGTTAACGACTGCAAAAAGCTCTGATGCAAAAACGTGTGCGTACAGCACAAAACGGGTGAGTTGTTTACCTGATGGGTAAGCTGATAACTCGGCAGAGGTATGATGTCTCTCCCAGGCCTTTATGGATGATGCTGATGAATTGATGGGTGACAGCTGTCAGAAGCGGTGCTCCAGAGAGGCGACTACGCCCTCTAGTGCCTGAAACCCGATGGCAGGCAGGGCGCCCTCTGGTGGTGAGCCAGCAGTACCTCCTCTTCGGGCGGCCCACACAACACTCTTCTCAAAAAAGCATATGCCAGAGCACTGAAGTCAAAACAAGGCTGCAAGTTTTCAAAGGCCTTTGCCTCAGGCTTAAATCACAGCGGGTTACCTCTGAAGCTGCAGACTGATGCAGGAAAAGAGTTTTTTAACAAAGCGTTTAAAGATCTGATGAAAAAACACGGGATTATACATTTCACCATGGCCAGTGATCTGAAAGCCTCAGTTGTTGAGAGGTTTAATCACACACTGAAGATAAGGATGTGAAGATATTTTACCACTAAAAACATACAAAGATACACTGACGTCTTACCAGCTTTACTTACAGCTTATAACAACACTTACCATAAAAGAGCGAGAAAACCACCTCCGTTTTGGTCTCACAGGACAGCTTTGAGATGACGTTCAGACAGCTGTCGGTGGTTTTTCCATCGAGTGATTATCCGAGAAATTGTGGATGTGCCTGGACATGCCAGAACATGTCCCGTGAGGCTTCATCACGGCGTTGCTGTGCGCCATGCGACAACGCCGCGACGCGCGAAGCCTCCGCTCCTCTTTCCATGACAAAAACTCCTGTAACAGTGGAATGTGCCATTAATTTCCAAACTGGACGCTGTGTTTTTATCCGGGACGTCGTCTGACTAGCACAGGAATTGTGAAAAGATGTGGCCATCAGCACTTTTTCGGCACATTGAGACAGACGTGCGGAGGAATTCCGCGCGTCGCGGCAGTGCCGCATGGTGCAAAGCAACGCCGTGATGAAGCCTCACGGGACATGTTCTGGCATGTCCAGGCACATCCACAATTTCTCGGATAATCACTCAATGGAAAAACCACCGACAGCTGTCTAAACGCCATCTCAAAGCCGTCCTGTGAGACCAAAACAGAGGTGTTCCTTTGTCTCGCTCCATCAGCAAATCGGTCGTGATGCGCGAAGCCTCCGCTCGGCTTTCCATGACAAAATCTCTTGTTAAAAGTGAAATCTGCCGGAAAATGGTTGATGTCCAGCTCTTGTGATAACCAGAGAAAGTGCACACGACGGTCCCGGCTCCACAGAGCCATCCGTTTAGAAATGATCCAGTGGTTTGTGGCTCTCGATGGCTGCACGGAGCGTGGTGCACCGAGCGTCCTTAAAGCCGTCCTTAAAGCTGTAGTCCTGAGTCCTTATTCTCTGTGAAGCCCGTAAAATTTTCACCGAAAGCCAGATAAATTTTTCTAATGGTTTCCAGCTGCCAGTCTCTAACAGTTTCTGAAAAAATTCTGATGGAAAAAAAGCCCAAATCATTCCGCCATCTCCTGACAATGAAAATCCGCCGAGGGGGCTGGACCACTCCTCACTCAAAGCCTGCTCACAGGTGAATGACGCAACCGACATGCGTGGAAAAACTCACGCATGCGCACGAGGGTTCAAGCTTGTCTGACACAATCACACGTGATTCAAATCCATATGGTTTTTGAAAAAAATAATAAGGTTAGATACTTTTCTAATAGACTTCGTATACAAAGCCTGTTTATAAATTGAAAGATTATGATGGTGAGCTTATTCATGTCTCATTTTATGAGCAGGAATTCCAAAAGGTTAAAATAAGCAAATATTTCCTGGTCAGGCAGAAGAATTGGCCAGAAAAGCTCAACTTCTGGGTACCTGTAAATCAGTTGATTTCAGTATACATACACAGGCCATCGATTCTCTACCGCACTTCAAAATGGGTCAGGAACTGAGACACAGGTTTTATGTGACTCTGTCGTCAAATTCCAGCCTGGATGTGTTTAAAAACAACACAGTTTCATGCTATCAGGTTGACTTAGCTCAGCATCTCTGTTAGAAGGGGAATGGCAGGTGGCCTTAAGCGAGATCTCGTACCCTCACACCTGATTAAATATTCCAGACAGGCAGCACTCTATGTTTCACTGGACGAGAAATGAACCCTGGTTCATGAAGACTATTTCGAGTTGGGATATTATGATGACTTTGACGTGATTATGCGTCAAATAAATTCTCGCTTGAAAATATCAAGCTCAGTCTAAAAGATAATGACATAACCTCTGTTTTCAGCCGCCGATGGCCTATATGCTGGGTTTAAATCTGAATGGATGGTTCAGGTGTGGACCAGGAGTCGTGAACTCCCCCCACCACCCAGATATAAAAGCAGGCATGTATCATCTCTTTTGCTACACAGACATCATGCAACTCAGATCAGTCGGTAACGCCTTTGCCCCTCTCCTCCACACTTTTGAAATTGAAGGTCATTTTGGTCAAATAATTACAAAGAAATTCAATCCTGCTTATTGCTAAAAGATCTATTGAAAAAATATGCATTGAAATCAAAAGCGATCAAGACCAGATGGCTAATTTCACATACAGTAAAGTGATTGTGATGCTACATTTTAAACCGATGGGTTAAAAAAAGTCTGGAGCAATGCACAAAGCCGACATTTATAGATTTGTGCCTTACTATGAAAACCAAGTCGGGAATTGTCCACAGGGGTTCCATGGTGCTCCCATTATGTATGGACACGGCCTTAGGAACATATTTTCAAAACTATTCAAATTTGTAATGCCGTTGTTTGAACAAGGATACACGATTGCCAAACCTCACCTGAAAAACGCGGCTGTAAACATCGCTTCCGATGTAGTGACCCGCGTTGTTGACAGCAGCAGCAGCAGGGGTCCGACATCATGATGCTCTCAAGAAGGCCACAGAAATGCCCCCCAGGGAAACACGTGAAAAGAATTAAAAAACATAAGATCTCCCGGAAAAGCAAAACAGTTCAAAGAAACCGTAAAGAAGAGGAGGTTGTCCAGAGATGTTTTCTCTTAAACAATGTCTCTTTTGCGATATAATTCCCCCGAATGCGCCATGAGTGAAATGGATTTTTCCCCGTCCCTGGGACCCAGCTCTCCATTGAACAAAGCCAGCATGTCAAGGTCACCCCATTATCTGCATTGACAGACATGGGCCCTATCAAATTTTTTATCCGTGGAGATGGTGAGAGGTATTTAGACCTTAATAATACGCTACTTATCAAGATGGGAGTGACCTGGCCAATGATGCCCACGTGGGGATAATAAATTACCCTCTCAATACGATTTTTTCGCAAGTCGATGTGACTCTGGGGGACGGGTTAATTTCGCAGTCCAGCGAACCCAACCCTACAGAGCTATGATCGAGATGCTGCTGAACTTTTCACCCAATTCTTTGAAATCACAATTCACATCAGGACTGTTTTACAAGGACACAGCAGGTCAGAATTCAACCAGGGTGGCTGCAGTGGGTCCAAATGAAGGCCTCATGGCCAGAGCACGCTTTAGCACTGGATCGAGAGAATTTCACGTTCAGGGGCCGTTGCATGCAGACATACTTTTTTGTGAGACACTTCTTTTAAACAACGTGGATCTTACAGTTAAATTAATTTGAGCCAGTGACGCTTTCTGCCTGATGGGACTGGATGCCAGCACTTTCATGCTGAAAATTCTGGGCGTGTCCCTGTTCATCAAAAAGTGTCCGTATCCCCTGCCGCGAGACTGGGTTACTCTACGGCTTTCATGAAAGGGAATGCCCTGTATCCATTATCACGAATCAACGTCAAGATTTATGTGATACCCCACCACTCCAGGATATGCAATCAGGAGAACCTATTTTTAGGAACAATGCCCAAATATGTGGTTCTGGGTCTGGTGAATCACAACGTGTTCAGTGGCAGAAAAGATCTGTCACCGTTTGAATTTGGCACTCAGTCAGAACGGGAGACAGGTGCCTACTAAAGCTTTCCAGCCTGAATTTAACAATGGACTCTCAGTGAGGGAGTTTTATAATCTGTACACGGCCACGGGTTGACACCTCAAGGACTTACCTCTCTGCATTGACCGGGAGGATTTTGCACAGGTTTACACCCAGCATGTCTTCAATTTAAACCCGGAGGAGGATAGCGGTGCTCTGAGCCCTCTCTCCACAGGGACCCTACGGCTTGAAATGAGATTCAGAGTCGTAACTCCATCATGCTGATGTGTGCGCATGTTATAATTCTCTACTGGAAATTAATTCCAAGCGGCAGGTTCTCATGGATTATTAATGATGAACACCGTGGAATTGGAGGCTGTTATGAGGGGATTAATAGGAGATCTGTTCGGTGGTCTTTGGGCATCTGACGAGTTAATCTGGGTCAAACCGAAACCTCCTGTCTATTTTATTGTAAACACCCACCCAAGACATTACCCGGGGAACACTGGCTGGCAATCACTGGTGCAAAAGATGGTTGAGCCACATTTTTTAACTTGTTTGGCCTTAACCCAGACTTCCAGTACTATCCTAAAAGCATCCTGCAATATCTGGAGAATAAACCAGCAATTAAAAATATTTTGTATCACAACAAACAGCTTCAACACGATCTGTCGGACATATGTGGGCCACACTGTGTGTTGTCTGTATAGCAGCTGAAACTCTTGGCTTTAGCAATGGAGCTGAAACCCAGTTCCACTGCTAACGTCAAGTATTTCAGCTGCATTTCTAAAGTTAAGAGATCCAGCTTCATTACAAAAGTCAGCAGTTCCAGTTCCATTACTAAATCAAGGGTTTCAGCTACATTCCGAAAGTCAAAGTTGCATTACCAAACTCAAGAGTTTCAGCTTCATTACTAAAGTCAGTACTTCCAGCTACATTGCTAAAATCAAGAGTTCCAGCTCCATTATTAAAGTCAACAGTTTCAATTGCAACAGAAAAGTCAAGAGTTCCAGCTCGATTATTAATGTTAAGAGTTCCAGCTCCATTACTAAATTGAAGAGTTCCAGCTACGTTCCTAAAGTAAGTATTCCAAAAGTCAGGCGTTCCAGCACCATTAAAGTCAAGAGTTTTGGCTGCATTATTTAAAGTGCTTCCTTTCAGATGGAACATTAAAGTCAGTAGTTCCATTTCTATTACTACAGTTAAACAGAATCCTGTCAGGGTTTGCCACAGCCTCCATAAAACCGTACAAGGTCAAACGCGCATACGCAGTTGTAAAGACCGCAATAAAAATATTGTTGGCTTTACCCGGTCGGTTGACATACCAACAGCCGTAGAGCCATTGAATCATATCCACCTGACTGTTGAGGAATGTTAGATAAATGACGTTGTACTGATCAGAAAACAAAAATCTGAACAGCTCATCCGTATTTTTTGATGAGTTTGGTCTGCGTTAGATTTGCCCTCTTGGTGAATTTACCCCAGAAGGAGTTCAGACAAATCTTTGCCATCTGTTGTTTGCAGGATTGTGAGTAGTCTGTGATATATTTTTCTCTGCTCTTAGGGTCTTTATCAAATTTGGGAGTGAAACCAGAGGCTTCCTGCTTATGTTTTAAGAAGGTGTTTATGTACCTCCCAAAGATTTTATCACCTTTATCCTCAAAATGCCACACTTCAAAAATCTTAGTTAAAGTGTAGCCTGTATCTCAAGCTATCTGGAATTCTGGGGCAGCCCATTTTAGTAATGGAACTGAAACCCCTGACTTTCATAATGAAGCTGGCACTCCTTACTTTAGGAATGTAGCTGGAACTCTTCAATTTAGTAATGGAGCTGGAACTCAACATAAGTAATGAAGCTGGAACTCTAAACATTAGTAATCAAGCTGGAACTCTTGACGTTATCAATGAAGCTGGAACTCTTGACTTTCCTGTTGCAGCTGAAACTGTTGACTTTAATAATGGAACTGGAACTACTGACTTTAGTAACGTAGCTCAACCTCTTGACTTTAGCAATGGAGGTGGAACTCTTGACTTTAGCAATGTAGCTGGAATTCTTGACCTTCCTGTTGCAACTGAAACTGTTGACATTAGTAATGTAGCTTGACGTACTGACTTTAGTAATGAAGCTGAAACTCTTGATTTTGGTAATGCAGCTGAAACTGTTGGCTTTAGTAATGGAGCTGAAACCCTTGATTTAGTAATGGAACTGGAAATGCTGAATTCGTAATGAAGCTGGATCTCTTAACTTTAGGAATGCAGCTGAAAGGCTGGACGCTAGTAGTGGAACTGGAATAACTGACTTTAGTCATGGAGGTGTTGCCATACAAGGCGCTCACTACACACCGGGAGCAATAGGGGATTAAAGGCCTTGCCCAAGGGCCCTTAGTGATTTTCCAGTCAGGCGGGGATTTGAAACCCATGATCTTCTGGACTCAAGCCCAACACCTTAACCACTAGACCATCACGTCTGACTTTAGTAATTTAGCTGGATCTCTTAACATTCGTAATAGAGCTGGAACTCGTCACTTTAGTAATAGAGCTTTAACTCTTAACATAAGTAGTGGAGCTGGAACTCTTGACTTTAGCAATGGAGCTGGAACTCTTGACTTTATAGTATTGGAGCTGTATCTCTTGACTTTTCTGTTGCAACTGAAACTGTTTACATTAGTAATGAAACTGGAAGTACAGACTTTAGTAATAAAGCTGAAACTCTTGACTGTGGTAATGCAGCTGAAAAGCTTGGCTTTAGCAATGGAGCTGAAACCCTTGATTTAGTATTGGAACTGGAACTTCTGACTTTCGTAATGAAGCTGGAGCTCTTAACTTTAGTAATGTATCTGGAACTCTTCATTTTAGTAAAAGAGCTGTAACACTGAACTTTAGTAATGTAGCTGGAACTATTCACTTTAGTAATAGAGGTGGAACTCTTCACTTTCATAATGAAGCTGGATCTCTTCACTTTAGGAATGCAGCTGAAACTTTGACTTTAGTAATTGAACTGGAATGTCTGACTTTAGTCATGGAACTGGAACTCTTCACTTGAGTAATGAAGCTGGATATCTTCACTTTAGGAATGCATCTGAAACGCTTGACTTTAGTAATGGAACTGGAACGTCTGACTTTAGTAATGGAGTTGGAACGCTTAACATTAGTAAGAGCTGGTGCTCTTGACTTTACTTATGAAGCCAGAACGCTTAACTTTATTAATGTAGCTGGAACTTTGACTTGAGCAATGCAGCTGGAACTCCTAACTTTTGTATTGGAGCTGTGTCTCTTGACCTTCCTGTTGCAACTGAAACTGTTATTAATAATGAAACTGTAAGTACAGACTTTAGTAATGAAGCTGAAACTCTTGACTTTGGTAATGCAGCTGAAAATCTTGGTTTTTGCAATTTAGCTGAAACCCTTGTTTTAGAAATGGAACTGGAACTTCTGACTTTCATAATGTAGCTGGACTCTTCATGTTAGTAATTGAGCTGGAACTCTTAACTTTAGTAATGTAGCTGGAACTCTTCACTTTAGTAAGAGATGTGGAACGTTTCACTTTTGGAATGAAGCTGGATCTCTTCACTTGAGGAATGCAGCTGGAACTTTTGACTTTAGTAATGGAACTGGAACTCTTTACTTTCGGAATAGAGCTGGAACTCTTCACTTTCATAATGACGCTGGATCTCTTCACTTTAGGAATGTTTCTGAAACTTTTTAGCAATTGAACTGAAATGTCTGACTTTAGTTATAGAGCTGAAACTCATAAGATTAGTAATAGAGCTGGAACTCATCACTTTATAAATGTAGCTGGAACTCTTGACTTTTCTTTTGGAGCTGTGTCTCTTGACTTTGCTGTTGCAAGTGAAACGGTTGACATTAGTATTGAAACTGGAAGTACAGACTTTAGTAATGAAGCCAAAACTCTTGACTTTGGTAATGCAGCTGAAAATCTTGCCTTAAGCAGTTGAGCTGAAACCCTTGAACTGGAACTGGAACTTCTGACTTTCATAATTAAGCTGGAAATCTTAACTTTCGTAATGTACCTGGAACTCATCACTTTAGTTATAGAGCTGTAACTCTTAACATACCTAGTGGAGCTGGAACTCTTGACTTTACCAATAGAGCTGGAACTCTTGACTTTAGCACTGAAGCTGGAACTCTACACTTCAGTAATAGAGCTGGAGCTCTTCACTTAGTAATAAAGCTCGATCTGTTCACTTGAAGAATGCAACTGAAACTCTTGATTTTAGTAATGGAAGTGGAACTTCTTACTTTAGTAACGGAGCTGTTACTCTTAACATAAGTGTTACACTTCAGAAAATGATGGGCCACTCATCGCCCATGCAACATATTTATTTTTTGCAGGAACTGCAAAACAGAAAATGGTCAGGTTAACAGGAGCACTTGGAGTGTGATCTGTACACTGCTTCATCACGTACTGACTGGACTTCTTCTGCACCAAATACTACAGGATGGCTAGGATATAACTGACCGTACTGTCTCAATAATTATACAGTTTAACCACATACATTGTCCTCATGAACTGACAGAAATCACAGTCTGTGTCTTTGTCTATGAACACATATTTAATAATGAACTCAAAATGAAGTTTTAGAGTGCTTTTACCCGTTCTGTTTCTCACTGTTCAAATTCTCTTATTCATTACTCTCATGAACTGTATTTATTAAACTCTCTCATATTCACCCTTTGGGAGATGAACCTTAGCATATTACACTTTGATTATAAAGAAAAATGTTTAGTGCAACTTGAACTCAAAATACATGTGTGGAAGAGACTTTCCTCACAGTCTCATAGCTGGATTAGCACTTAGAAAGGATAACACTTGTGTTCCTTAACTTAGCCTTACACTTTAACTCTGCACTGAACTTAGTATTTCAGTTTACACAAGCTTCTCCTAACACATTTACCCTGTTCAACATTCGTTTTGCCATGAATTCATGCTTTTACAGTTGTTCTGTGCATCCCGCAGTTGTTAGTTTAGCTCAGGGGTGTCCAAACTACGGCCCGCGGGCTAACTGCGGCCCGCGGTTCAGTTTTTATTGGCCCGCAGCAAATTCTGAAAATATAATTAAATATGGCCGGCACAAGAAGCTTGAGGTCAACTTTGTTGCACTTCTCAGTTTCAACACTAGATGGAGCCAGCGGCTAGCTCCTAGCCAGCCACAGAAACGAAATTAAGCGAAGAAAACTTTTACAGCACCGAAGAAGAAGAAATGGCAGCACCGAAGAAACGCAAAATATTAAGTGAATGTAGAAGATTTCAAACACGGTGGGAAAACGAGTATTTTTTCAAAGAAATCAACGGAAAGTGTGTCTGTTTGATTTGTAACGAAGATGTTGCTGTGATGAAAGAGTATAATGTCCGTCGGCACTATGAGACCAAACATCAGAGCTACACATCGTACACCGGTGCCGAACGAACACAGAAAGTCAAGCAAATGGCAGCTAGCCTGCAAGCTCAACAGCAGTTTTTTTTTTTCGTGCTAACAAAATACAGGAAAACGCCACAACAGCAAGTTATGAAGTCGCTAAACTTATTGCCCAGCACGGCAAACCGTTTTCAGACGGTGATTTCATAAAGCAGTGCCTCATCAAAGTCACAGAAATAATGTGCCCAGAAAAAGTGCCGGATTTCAACAATGTGAGCTTATCCAGAAATACAGTGGTGCGGAGAATCGAGGACTTGTCCGCTAACTTGAAACTTCAGCTGAGAGATAAAGCTTGTGCTTTTGATTTTACTCGATAGCATGCGATGAGAGTACAGATGCCACAGACACCGCGCAACTGTTAATTTTTTTGCGGGGAGTAGATGATCATTTTTGCTGCACGGAGGAGCTGCTTGATATGATGAGCCTAAAAGGCACAACGACAGGAAAAGATATTTTTGAAGCTGTGTCAGAGGCAGTTGAAAAGATGGGGCTTAAATGGGACAAGCTCTGTGGCGTAACAACTGATGAAGCTCCGGCCATGGCGGGTGAGCGCAAAGGAATGGCATCGTTAGTGTGCGCCAAGGTAAAAGAGAGCGGAGGTGAGGCTGTTAGGATGCACTGTATAATCCACCAAGAAGCACTGTGTGTCAAGACTGTCCAGCTGGGTGATGTGATGAACACTGTTGTAAAAACTGTCAACATAATTCGAGCTAGAGGACTGTACCACAGAGAATTTCAGGCTTTCCTATCTGATGTGGATGCTGAATACGGGGATGTACTCTACCACTCTGATGTGCGCTGGCTCAGCCGCGGCTCTGTGCTGCACCGGTTTTATTCGCTGAGATCAGAAATTGACCAGTTTCTAAAAGAGAAGGGCCAACCTCTTCATGAACTAAGTGACCCCTCTGTGGCTGGCAGACCTGGCATTTTTAGTTGATCTTACACATCATCTGAATTCACTGAACAAGAACCTACAAGGCAGAGAACAGCTGGTGCCACACCTGCATGCGCACATGAAAGCCTTCTGCGTAAAGCTCCGCCTGTTTGCGACACAACTACGAGGCTTTAATGCTGCACACTTCCCTGCGCTGTCTGAAATCAAGTCTGCTTTTCCAAAGGCCGACCTTTCTGCTAAAAAGGAGAAATATGTGTCTGTGATTGCATCTCTCATGACAGAATTCAACCAGCGTTTCCAAGATTTTTCTGTCATTGAAAAACAAATCAAGCTGTTCTCGACCCCCTTTCCTGGTGGAAGCAGAAGAAGTGGAAGAGAGTCTGCAGTTAGAACTGATTGAAATGCAATGTGATGATTCTCTGAAGAGTCAACATCAGCTTCTCTCCCTCCCTGAATTCTATCAGAGTTTGGATAATGCCAAGTTTCCTCTGATGAGACGCAATGCAAAAAGAATGATGAGCCTGTTCGGCTCAACATACATATGTGAACAAACATTTTCTCTGTTAAATCAGAACAAAAGCAGACTGAGAACCAGAATGACTGATAGCCATCTCTGTGAAGTCCTTCGTGTCTCAACCACCAAACTTTCTCCTGACATGTCAGCCATCCTTCAATCCAAAGGACAGCATCACTGCTCCCACTGAGTGCAATGTTCTTCACGTTATAGGTGAGTTAGAAATACACACAGTATTCATGTGTCAATATGTCACCTAGTGTGTGGCCCGGCCCTTTGTTTATTTTTCTGTATTTGGCCCTCACTCAAAAAAGTTTGGACACCCCTGGTTTAGCTCATCTTAACTCATACAGAGAAAGTTCCCTTCATAATGAATCTGTAACACTTAACTTTAGTAACTGAGCTGGAACCCCTAACTTTCACAATGAAGTTGTGGAACACTCCACTTTCGGAATGTATCTGAAACTGTTGACTTTTGTAATGGAACTGCAACATCTGACTTTAGTAATTGAGCTGGATCTCTTAACATTAGTAATAGAGCTGGAACTCTTCGCTTTAGTGATAGAGCTGTAACTCTTAAAATAAGTAGTGGAGCTGGAGCTTTTGACTTTAGCAATGGAGCTGGAACTTTTGACTTCAGTATTGGAGTTGTATTTCTTGACTTTCCTATCGCAACTGAAACTGTTGACATTACTAATGGACCTGGAAGTACAGACTTTAGTAATGAAGCTGAAACTTTTGGCTTTAGCAATGGAGCGGAAACCCTTAATTTAGTAATGGAACTGTCACTCCTGACTTTCGTAATGAAGCTTGAACTTTTAACTTTAGTAATGTAGCTGGAACTCTTCACTTTAGTAATAGAGGTGGAACTATTCACTTTCGTAATGAAGCTTGATCTCTTCACGTTAGGAATGCAGCTGAAACATTTGCCTTTACTGGAACTCTGTAGTTTCGTAATGAAGGTTAATCTCTTCACTTTTGGAATGCATCTGAAATTCTTGAGTTTAGCAATTTAACTGGAATGTCTGACTTTAGTTAGAGAGCGGGAACTCATAACATTAGTAATAGAGCTTAAACTCTTAACTTTAGTAATGTAGCTGGAACTCTTCATTTTAGAAATGCAGCTGAAACTTTTAACTTTCATAATGGAACTGGAACGTCTGTCTTTAGTAATGGAGCTGGAACTCTTCAGTTTCATAATAGAGGTGGAGCTCTTCACTTTCTTAATGAAGCTTGATCTCTTTACTTTCGGAATGCATCTGAAACTCGACTTTAGTAATGTATCTGGAACATCTGAGTTTAGTAATGGAGCTAGAACTTTTAACAGTCGTAATAGAGCTGTAACTCTTGACTTGAGCAATGGAGCTGTAACTCTTGACCTTGATGTTGCAACTGTTGACACTGATAAATGAACTTGAAAGTACTGACTTTCGTATTGAAGCTGGAACTCTTGACTTTAGTGTTGGAGCTGTATCTCTTGACCTTCCTGTTGCAACAGAAACTTGACATTTGTAATGGATCTGCAAAAACAGACTTTCGTAATGAAGCTGAAACTCTTGACTTTGGTAATGCAGCTGAAAAACTTGGATTTAGCAATTGAGCTGAAACCCTTTAGTTAGTAATGGAACTGGAACTTCTGACTTGTGTAATGAAGCTGGAACTCTTACCTTTAGTAACTCAGCTGGAACTCCTAACTTTAGTAATGTAGCTGGAACTCAACATTAGTAACAGAGCTGGAACTCTTGACTTGAGTAATGAAGCTAGAACTTCACTAGTAATGTAGCTGGAACTCTTGACTTGAGCAATGGAGCTGAACCTCTTGACTTTTGTATTGGAGCTTTGTCTCTTGACCTTGCTGTTGCAACTGAAACTGTTGACATTGGTAAATTAACTTGAAGTACTGATTTTAGGTATTATGCTGGACCTCTTGACTTTAATATTGGTGCTGTATCTCTTGACCTTCCTGTTGCAACTGAAACTGTTGACATTAGTAATGGATCTGCAAGTTCAGACTTTAGGAATGCATCTTTTAGGAATGCATCTAATGAAACTTGAATGTCTGACTTTATTAATGGAGCTGGAACTTTTAACATTAGCAATTGAGCTGATTCTCTTGACTTTAGCAATGAAGCTGAAATTCCTAACTTAAGTAATGTAGCTGGAACTCTACAGTTTAGTAATAGAGCTGGAGCTCTTCACTTTAGTAATGAAGCTTGATCTCTTCACTTTCGGAATGCAGCTGAAACTCTTGACTCCTGGAACTGTAACTTCTTACTTTCATTAGATGTTACGGGCACTCCAGATGATGTTAGTGCTGGGCCGGCTAGCGAGCCCATTAGCATCAGCCTAGAAATGCCTGCTGTGGAGGACAGCTTTCGGACTGTGGCTTGGCGGAGGAAGTCCCGCAGCGCTTGGTGCCCGGTTGTGGTACCCCGATCACCCTCGCTACTGCGACCTGTGAATCAGTTCCCCCCCTTGGTATTGCCTGATGTGAATTCTCTGAGCCCACAAGTGACTTCCACTACTGTCTCCAGGCCGAAACACCGGACTTTAGTGATATATGCCCCCTGACATTAAATGCATTCCTGGGGCCAGAGCTTCCCGACATTACATCCCATCTTAGGGTGCTGATGCTGTGAACGGGAAGACAGACTAAGGAACATGACATGAGATATAGTCACATAGTTATTCATGTCGGCACCAATGATATCAGGATGAAGCACTCAGAGGTCACAAAAATAGATATAGAGAGGACTTGTGACCTTGCCAGAAAGATTTGTCGGCATCGATTAATAGTCTCTGGTCCCCTCCCCTCCTGGGGTACTGATAAGGCATTTAGCAGGCTGACATCATTAAATAGGTGGCTAGCGCAATTTTGTAGACAGCAAGGCTTTAGCTTTATTGATAACTGGCCTTCGTTCTGGGGTCGCCGTCACTTGCTGATGCCGGACAGCCTCCGCCCTACTGGGGAAGGCGCCGCCATCTTGTCTGCGAACATAGATAGAGCTCTCCAGGGAGGGTCACATTAGGAATTTACAGCAGGCCATGGAGCAGGTGATTAGAGACCCTGCAAGGCTTAGGACAGATGTGGATGTGGAATCCATTAGCTTAGCAGGGAACTTAGTGCAGAAAATCCACTATGGTGATAGTGCAGTTTATCTGCCAGGGAGGGAAATTCAACAAGTTGAGACTGTGGCCTGTTTTTGTAGACGTGTCCATAAAAATCATGGAGGAATACGCTTTGCAAACTTAATACCCATTACTACATTGAATGATGTCGAAACTGAGGATGGCCCAGTTTTTTGTTCCAGCAGTAGCAATGATTTCAACGCGCGCGTGGAATGTCTCAAACCTAAACCTACTTCTAGGCATCTTATATATGCTACTCTGGAACCACCCCTAAACCCAAACAGTTCAACTGTCAACCCCACTGAGGTCCTTAGACTGGGTCTCATTAACATAAGATCACTGTCCTCAAAATCATTGTTGATTAATGATCGAATTATTGATCATCACTTAGATATGATTGGCCTAAGTGAAACTTGGCTTAAACCTACAGCTGTCCTGCCTTTAAATGAGGCCTGCCCACCAGCATATACATTTAGTTATGTCCCTCGTGATGCGAAGCAAGACGGGGGTGTAGCTCTTATTTATAAATCTAGGTTTAGCTTATTAGCTGTTGGGGGTCACAAATGTAACTCGTTTGAGCATCTGATTCTCCGCTTTGCTCAGGATATTATGCATTGCCAAGGTCAGAAGAATAAAAATCAGGCGTATTACTTTGTCACTGTATATAGGACTCCTGGCCCATATTCTGAATTCTTAGATGAATTTGGTGCGTTCATCTCCAACTTGTCAACTAGTGCAGATAGCATTCTGATCATTGGTGACTTTAACATTCATATAAATAAGCCTTCTGAACCCCTCTGCAAATCATTTATGGAAATCATGGATGCATTAGGATTTCGGCAATGCATTCTGGACTCAACGCACATTAGTGGAAATACCCTGGATCTGGTTCTTGCCATGGGTGCAATTTGGTGGGGGACGGGGGGACATGTCCCCCTCACCTTTTCAACCAGGGGGGACAGAATATGGTATGCCCCCTCACCTTCTTACATTTATGTGTGTACTTGAAACATGCTAAACTAGTCTTATGTGCAAAACCATGTCAGTCTTATGTACAAAACCATGTCGGAATAGTATCTTTGTTTCTGCAAGTTTGTATTTTTAGCAGCATTGACTTGTTTACAATACCTGTCTCATGTTTGTCACATAAGCACATTTGATATTTTCTGGGACTGCATTTGCTCAGATTTAAAACCAAAAATAGTTGCCTCTAGGGCCTAGTGTCTACACATAAGTACATGGTATTTTAAAATTGTCTAGAGTCTGTTCTTTAATATTTATGAATACATTTTACCACATTGCAGTAAATTTTTTAATGTAAACTCAACCTTTCATTATTTTTGAGTTCGACACGTGGTGATACCTTATTTACACTATGATGTTAATAAAAACAATGCTGGCTATTGTCAGTGAAGGTTCAATCAGATATTGCTCAAGAGGGGGAGCTGCAGTGTAGTGATAATATAAATGTTTATGTAAACACATTTCTCAGGATAAAGTACTTATATCCACAGTTTCAAAGTGCATAAGTCAAATGGTTTCCACTTTATGGTCTTCTGAAAACATTAAAATTACTGTTCTGGATGCTCAGAATTCATCTGAGCTTATCTAGAAACTGTTGGCTTCTGGGGGCCTAAAGCGGCCCCCAGACCCCTGGCCTATGAACTTCAGCCCTTCGGGCCTTTGTTCTGGTTCAAAATTGCACCCTTGGTTCTCGCACATGGTATTACTGTCACGAATATTTACATCATGCCTCTTACGTCAGTGGTCTCTGATCACTCACGTATAAGTTTACAGTTTCGCTGCCGTGTTTAGTGGAACAACAACCTTATATATCACTACAGCAATGCATCAACTCCTCAACTAAGACTGAACTCGAAGCTAGACTGTCTGATGTCTTAGCTTCACATTTGGCAAATACCCAGTCAGTAGACAGACTTGTGGATAGTTTAAACTCAGTGCTCAAACCTACACTCAACATGACTGCGCCACCTGTGTTAAAACCGTGCTCCCACAAATCACAGTCACCTTGGTTCACTGCGTGACCTCAAGCATAAGGCAAGAGGTCTAGAACGGAAATGGCATAGTTCAAAATTAGAAGTATTCCACCTTGCGTGTGTCAAGTGGGATCTGACACGTGACATGATGCTATCTTAGACTATAAGCATGCATTATTGGCTACAAAGTGGACCTATTACTATGATTTGATCAACAAAAACAAGCATAACTCAAAGTTCTTGTTCAACACGGTAGCAACACTTATTCATGGACAACCACCTGTAGTTCGCTCTCCTTTTACAGCACAAGATTTCCTGCATACTTTGAGAAGAAAATAGAAGACATTAGGTTAAACACATCCCAGCATGCCTTAACCCAGCCACCCTGCTATTGAGGTGGGCGCCATTACTGAGGTATTACCTAGATTTACAGAATTTGATAGTATCTCACGAGGCATGCTGATGAAGCTCGTAATGTCAAGAAAAACCACAACCTGTTTATTTGATCCTATCCCAACAAAACTGTTTAAGGACCTGTGGCTCACTCTTGGGCCGACTGTGCTGGAAATTATTAATCTTTCTTTAACTTCTGGATCTGTTCCGAAATGTTTCAAATCTGCAGTGATTAAACCATTACTTAAGAAACCTAATCTTGACCTTAGTGTATTGAAAAACTATTGACCGATATCAAATCTATCATTTTGCTCTAATATTCTGGAAAAAGTGTGTCACGGCAGCTCGTGGTCTATCTTACTGGAATATCTCTTTGAGCCACTGCAGCTTGCTTTTTGAAAATATCATTCCACAGAGACGGCTCTCACTAAAGTGGTGAATGATCTTCTGCTTACAATGGATTCGGACACCACTACGGTTCTGGTGCTGTTAGATCTCAGTGCTGCATTTGATACCATGGATCATCATATTCTACTTGACAGGCTGGAAAATCATTTTGGGATTACTGGGAGTGCCCTTTCATGGCTGACATCATATTTGACCAGTTGTTCTC
Organism: Thalassophryne amazonica; assembly: GCF_902500255.1. NCBI lineage: Eukaryota > Metazoa > Chordata > Actinopteri > Batrachoidiformes > Batrachoididae > Thalassophryne > Thalassophryne amazonica. Next base: position 88,000,661 of record NC_047115.1, read on the forward strand.
ACTGTGTCTTGTACAGTAACACTACCTCTAACCTTAGTGACATGAAATTCAGAGTTCCATAGGGGTCCGTCTTAGGCCCCCTGCTTTTCTCCCTTTATATAGCACCCCTTGGGCACATATTGTGGCGTTTTGAGAGTATCACTGCTATGCAGATGATACTCAGTTATACATGCCGATAACTGCTGGTAATCTCTCTTGCATCAGTGAGAGGTTGGATGTCTAGAAACTTCCTACTTTTAAACTCTTATGAGACTGCAATGATGGTTCTTGGTCCAGTGAGACATCGGCATCAATTTGACCAGTTAACGCTTAGCCTAGGCTTGTGTGTCATACATCACACTGACAAAGTGAGGAACCTTGGGGTAATTTTTGATCCTACATTGTCCTTTGACCTCCACATTAGAAATATTACAAGGACTGCTTTCTTCCACCTGCAAAATATAGCGAAGATTCGTCCCATCCTGTATATGACTGATGCTGAGACCCTGATCCATGCGTTTATCTCTTCTAGATTGGACTACTGCAATGTTCTATTTTCTGGTTTACCGCAGTCTAGCATTAGGGCTCTCCAACTGGTTCAAAATGCTGCAGCCAGACTTTTGACATGAATGCATAAAGTTCGACCACATACACCAATTTTGGCTTCATGTCCAATGAGATCAGATTTATGGTTCTGCTACTTGTCTATAAAGTTGGTCACGGATGGCACCACTCCCAACCTAGTTGACCTAATTAAACCTATGTACTTGGCCTGGGCTTTGCGTTCTCAGGGTGCAGGATTACATTGTGTCCCTAGGGTGAATAAGAAGTCTGCAGGTCATAGAGCTTTCTCTTATCATGCCCCTGTTCTGTGGAATAATCTCCCTTTCATCAATTAAACAATCAGATTCTGTGGAGACTTTCAAGTCCAGACTTACGATGCACTTATTTTCCCTTTTGTATGGCTAGCATACTGGTGTCATTTTGTTTTACACTTTTTACTCTTTTAATTCATTTTAATAGGAAACAGAGCTTTACTTAAATTCTGGGTCTTTTAGTGAAGCTTAGGGCTTGTGGCCGGCGATCACCTTAGTATTTCTTCTGTTTTCTTGTTGATTTATGCTTCCAAATTAAACAGTATTTCTTGTCTTTCTGATGCCTGATTGTTTTTTTTCTCTCTTTAAGGTGCAGCTCCATCCAGAGATGGGAGTTGTATTTGTGCTGGCGACCCTCCTGTCCTGTGCACCAACAGCATTTCCTGTATATTCATTTTGGGAATTGTTCTGTAATTTATGTCTGTAGCATGGCCCAAGCAGAGGGTCACCCCTTTGAGTCTGGTCTGCTTGAGGTTTCTTCCTCAGACTGAGTTTATCCTTACCACTGTTTCTCTGGGGGTTAGTAAGGTTAGACCTTACTCGCGTGAAGCGCCTTGAGGCAGCTCTGTTATATAAATGAAAATGAATTGAAATTTAATGGAAATAATGGAGCTGGAATTCTTACAACCCCAATTTCAATGAAGTTGGGACGTTGTGTAAAATGTAAATAAAAAACAGAATACAATGATTTGCAAGTCCTCTTCAACCTATATTCATTGAATACACCCACAAGACAAGATATTTAATGTTCAAACGGATAACTTTATTGTTTTTGTGCAAATCTTTGTTCATTTTGAAATGGATGCCTGCAACATCTTTCAAAAAAGCTGGGACAGTGGTATGTTTACCACTGTGTTACATCACCTTTCCATCTAACAACACTCAAAAACATTTGGGAACTGAGGACACTAATTGTTGAAGCTTTGTAGGTGGAATTCTTTCCCAATCTTGCTTGATGTACAACTTCAGTGTTCAACTTGTTTCAACAGTTGTTCAGTTGTCTCCCTTGTTGTATTTTGCACTTCATAATATGCCAACACATTTTCAGTGGTGATAGGTCTGGACTGGCAGGCAGGCCAGTCTAGTACCCGCACTCTTTTACTACGAAGCCACACTGTTGTAACGTGCAGAATGTGGCTTGGCATTGTCTTGCTGAAATAAGCAGGGACAACCCTGAAAAAGACATTGCTGGGATGGCAGAATGTGTTGCTCCAAAACCTGGATGTACCTTTCAGCGCTGATGGTGCCATCACAGATGTGTAAGTTGCCCATGCCATGGGCACTAACACACCCCCATACCATCAAAGATGCTGGCTTTTGAACAATCTTTTTCCTCTTTTGTCCGGAGGACACGATGTCCATGATTTCCAAAAACAATTTGAAATGTGGACTCATCAGACCACAGCACACTTTTCCACTTTGCATCTGTCCATTTCAAATGAGCTCGGGCCCAGAGAAGGCGGCGGCATTTCTGGATGTTGTTGATGTATGGTTTTCACTTTGCATGGTAGAGTTTTAACTTGAACTTGTAGATGTAGCGATGAACTGTGTTAACTGACAATGGTTTTCTGAAGTGTTCCTGAGCCCACGCGGTAAGATCCTTTACACAATGACTTCGGTTTTTAATGCAGTGCCGCCTGAGGGTTCGAAGGTCATGGGCATTCATGTTGGTTTTCAGCTTGCTGCTACCTGTTGAAAGTTCTCCAGATTCTCTGAATCTTCTGATTATATTGTGGACTGTAGAAGATGGAATCCCTAAATTCCTCGCAACTGAACGTTGAGAAACATTGTTCTTAAACTGCTGGACTATTTTTTTTCACGCATTTGTTCACAAAGTGGTGATCCTCGCCCCATCTTTGCTTGTGAATGACTGAGCCTTTTGGAGATGCTCCTTTTATACCCAATCATGACACTCACCTGTTTCCAATTAGATGTTCTTGAGCATTCATCAACTTTCCCAGTCTTTTGTTGGCCCATCTCAACTTTTTTGAAACATGTTGCAGGTATCCATTTCAAAATGAGCAAATATTTGCACAAAACAATAAAGTTTATTAGTTTGAACATTAAATATATTTTCTTTGTGGTGTATTCAATTGACTATAGGTTGAAGAGGATTTGCAAATCATTATATTCTGTTTTTATTTACACAACTAGGGATGTGTATTGATAAGAATAAGATTTTATCGATATCGATGCCATTATCAATTCTGCTTATCAATCTGAGTCCTTATCGATTCCCTTATTGATACCTCTTGTGAATTTTGTACTAAAAGTAGGCTTTATAGGTTTTCTATGTATTTCATTGAGTCTTAAAGTAAATAAATATGAAATTGGTCGCTGTATCCTTGATCTCTGGACATAAATAAAAATAAACAAAATGATGTTTTGCTTTGAAGTTATTAATTCCGACTGGACTCTCGTTCTAACTTGACTCGACAGAGAGCCATGCAGCATTTGGAGCTGTGTGAACAGACCGGAGGAAATTCTCGTTTCTTTATCGCACCAAGACAGGAGTCCCAGTTAGTAACTTTAATCCGCACAAAAGTGACTCACGATTTACATATTCAGGGATGAAAGTGGTGAAAAACAAAAAAGCTGAAAGCCAAAATTACTTCACAGAAGGTGAATTCAACTGAGAAAAGTTTCCTTCAGGGCAGCACGGTGGCTTACTGGTTAGCACTGTTGCCTCACAGCGGGTCGTGGGTTCAATTCCCGTGGCCTTTCTGTGTGGAGTTTGCATGTTCTCCCCGTGGGTTTCCTCCGGGTGCTCCGGTTTCCTCCCACATCCAAAGACATGCTGGTTAGGTGGATTGGAATCTTTAAATTGTCCGTAGGTGTGTGTGTGGGTGTGTCTGTGTTTGTTTGTCTGTTTGTGGCCCTGCGACAGACTGGCGTCCTGTCCTGGGTGTACCCCGCCTCATGCTCTATGGCTGCTGGGATAGGCTCCAGCCCCCTGCGACCCTTAAATGGACTAAGTGGTAGAAGATGAATGAATGAATGAAGTTTCCTTCATAGAAGCTGAATTCAAATGAGGAAAGTTTTCTTCATAGAAAGTCAGTTCAACAGAGGAAACTCTTTCTTCACAGATGGTGAGTTCAACTGAGGAAACCTTTCGTCATAGAAGCTGAGATCAACTGTGCAAACCCTTTTCTTCACAGAAGGTGAGTTCAACTGAGGAAATGTTCTTCATAGAAGGTGAGTTCAACTGAGGAAACTCTTCATTGTAGAAGATGAGTAAAACAGTGGAAATTTTTTTCTTCACAGAGATGAGTTCAACATTGGAAGCACTTTTATTTATAGAAGGTGAGTTCAACTAAGAAGAAATTTGGTCATAGACACTGAATTCAACTTTGGAAAGTCTTCATCACAGAAGGTGAGTTCAGCAGTGGAACATCTTTCCTTCACAGACGGCGAGGTCAGTTGAGGAAAGTTTTCATCATAGAAAGTGAGGTCAACGGTGGAAACTCTTTTCTTCACAGCAGGTGAATTCAACTTAGAAAAGTTTCCTTCATAGAAGCTGAATTCAACTGAAGAAATTTTCTTCATAGAAAGTCAGTTCAACTGAGGAAACTCTTGTCTTCCTAGATGATGAGTTCAACTGAGGAAAGTTTTCTTCATAGAAAGTGAGGTCAACAGTGGAAGCTCTTTTCTTCACAGAAGGTGATTTCAAGTGAGAAAAGTTTCCTTCATAGAAGCTGAATTCAACTGGGGAAAGTTTTCTTCTTAGAAGCTTAATTCAACTGAGGAAAGTTTTCTTCACAGAAGGTGAGTTCAGCTGTTGAAACTATGTTCTCACAAAAGGTGAGTTCAACTGAGGAAACCTTTCTTCATAAAAGGTGAGATCAACTGTGGAAACACTTTTCGTAACAGAACGTGAAATCGACTGAGGAACGTTTCATTCATAGAAGGTGAGTTCATCTGAGGAAACTCGTAGAAGGTGAGTTAAACAGTGGAAACTCTTTTCTTCACAGAAGTTGAATTCAACTGAGAAACGTTTCCTTCATAGAAGCGGAATTCAAATGAGGAAAGTTTTCTTCATAGAAAGTCAGGTCAACTGAGGAAACTCTTTTCTTCACAGAATTTGAGTTCAACTGTGGAAAGTCTTTTCTTCACAGAAGGTGACAGTGGAAAGTTTTCTTCATAGAAAGTCAGTTCAACTGTGGAAACCCTTTTCTTCACAGAAGGTGAGTTCAACTGAGGAACGCTTTTTTCATAGAAAGTGAGGTCAACGGTGGAAACTGTTTTCTTCACAGAAGGTGAATTGAAGTGAAAAAAGTGTCCTTCATAGAAGCTAAATTCAACTGTGGAAAGTTTTCTTCACAGAAGGTGAGTTCAGCAGTGGAAACTATTTTTTTCACAGAAAGTGATTTCAAATGAGGAACGTTGTAGTCACAGAAAGTGATTTCAACTGAGGAATGTTTTCTTCACAGAAGGTGATTTCAACAGTGGAAATTCTTTAATTCAAAGAAGTTGAGTTCAACTGAGAAAAGTTTCCGTCATAGAAGCTGAATTCAACTGAGGAAGGTTTTCTTCATTGAAAGTCAGTTCAACTGAGGAATCTCTTTTCTTCACAGAAGGTGAGTTCAGCTTTTGAAACTATTTTCTTTCACAGTAGGTTAGTTCCACTGAGGAAACGCTTTTCTTCACAGAAGGTGAGTTCAAGGGTGGAAACTCTTTTCTTCACAGAAGGTGTGTGCAACTGAGGAAAGTTATCTTCATAGAAACTGAATTCAACTGAGGAAAGTTTCCTTCACCAAAGGTCAGGTCAGCTGTGGAAACCTTTTTCTTCACAGAAGGTGAGTTCAACTGAGGAAAGTTTCCTTCACCAAAGGTCAGGTCAGCTGTGGAAACCTTTTTCTTCACAGAAGGTGAGTTCAACTGAGGAAAGTTTTCTTCACAGAAGGTGACATCAGCTGTGGATAATCTTTTCTTCACAGAAGGTGAGTTCAGCTCTTGAAAATATTTTCTTCACACAAGTTGAATTCAACAGTGGAAGCTCTTTTCTTCAAAGAATGTGAGTTCAACAGTGGAACATTTTCTTCATAGAAAGTCAGTTCAGCTGAGGACTGTTTTGTTCACAGAAGGTGAGTTCAGCTTTTGAAACTATTTTCTCACAGGAGGTTAGTTCAGCTGTGGAAACTATTTTCTTCACAGAAGGTGAATTCAACTGAAAAAAGTTTTCTTCACCAAAGGTGAGTTCACCTGTGGAAACTCTTTTCTTCACAGAAGGTGAATTCAACTAAGAAAAGTTTTCTTCACCGAAGGTGAGTTTAACTGAGGAAACTCTTTTCATCGTAGAAGATGAGTTAAACAGTGGAAATTGTTTTCTTCACAGAGATGAGGTCAACATTGGAAACTATTTTCTTCACAGAAGGTGAATTCAACTGAAAAAAGTTTCCTTCGTAGAAGCTGAATTCAAATGAGGAAAGTTTTCTTCTTAGAAAGTCAGGTCAACTGAGGAAACTCTTTTCTTCACAGATGGTGAGTTCAACTGATAAAACCTTTCTTCATAGAAGGTGAGATCAACTGTGGAAACCCTTTTCTTCACAGAAGGTGAGTTCAACTGAGGAAAGCTTTCTTCATAGAAAGTGAGGTCAACTGAGGAACGTTTTCTTCATAGAAGGTGTTCAACTGTGGAAAGTCTTTTCTTCACAGTAGATGAGTTAAACTGATTAAAGTTTTCTTCAGAGAAAGGGAGTTCAGCTGTGGAAACTATTTTTTTCACAGATGATGAATTCACCTGAATGTTTTCTTCATAGAAACTGAATTCAACTGAGGAATGTTTTCTTCACAAAAGGTGACATCAGCTGTGGATAATGTATTCTTCAAGGAATGTGAGTTCAACAGTGCAACATTTTCTTCATAGAAAGTCAGCTCAACTGAGGAAAGTCTTCAAAGAAGGTGAGTTCAACAGTGGAAAGTTGTCTTCATAGAAACTGCAGTCAACTGAGGAAAGTTTTCTTCACCAAAGGTGAGTTCACCTGTGGAAAGTCTTTTTTTCACAGAATGTGAGTTCAACTGAGGAAATGTTGTTCATAGAAGGTGATTTCAACTGAGGAAACTCTTTTCATCGTAGAAGGTGAGTTAAACAGTGGAAATTGTTTTCTTCACAGAAGGTGAATTCAACTGAGAAAAGTTTCCTTCATAGAAGCTGAATTCAAATAAGGAAAGTTTTCTTCATAGAAAGTCAGTTCAACTGAGGAAACTCTTTCTTCACAGATGGTGAGTTCAACTGAGGAAACCGTTCTTCATAGAAGGTGAGATCAACAGGGGAAACCCTTTTCTTCACAGAAGGTGAGTTCAACTGCGGAAAGCTTTCTTCATAGAAAGTGAGGTCAACAGTGGAAACTGTTTTCTTCACAGAAGGTGAATTCAACTGAGAAAAGTTTCCTTCATAGAAACTGAATTCAACTGACATCAGCTGTGGATAATCTTTTCTTCAAGGAATGTGAGTTCAACAGTGGAACGTTTTCTTCATAGAAAGTCAGCTCAACTGAGGAAACTCTTTTCTTCAAAGACGATGAGTTCATCTGAGGAAAGTGATCTTCACTGAAGATGAGTTCAACTTTTGAAACTATTTTCTTTCACAGTAGGTTAGTTCAAGTAAGGAAACCTTTTTCATAGAAGGTGAGTTAAACTGTGAAAACACTTTTCTTCAAAGAAAGTGAGTTCAACTGAGGAAAGTTTTATTCATAGTAAGTCAGTGCAGATGTGGAAAGTATTTTCTTCACAGAAAGTCAGTTCAACTGAGGAACATTTTCTTCACAGACGTTTTCAGCTGTTGAAACTATTTTCTTCACAGAACATGATTTCAACAGTGGAAACTCTTCTTCACAGAAGGTGAATTCAACTGAGGAAAGTTATCTTCATAGAAAGTCAGTTCAACTAAGAAAACTCTTTTCTTCAGAGAAGGTGAGTTCAACTGTGGAAAGTCTTTTCTTCACAGAAGATGAGTTCAGCTGTGGAATGTTTTCTTCATAGAAAGTGTGTTGAGCTGAATTCAACTGAGAAAAGTTTAGTTCATACAAGCTCAATTCAACTGAGGAAAGTTTTCTTCACCGAAGATGAGTTCAACTGACCAATTTTCATTCATAAAAGCTGAATTCAACTAAGGACAGTTTTTGTTCATAGAAAGTCAGTTCAACTGAGGAAACGCTTTTCTTCAGAGAAGGTGAGTTCAGCTGTTGAAACTATTTTCTTCACAAAAGGTGATTTCAACAGTGGAAACTCTTTTCTTCAAAGAAGGTGAGTCCAACAGTGGAAAGTTTTCTTCATAGAAAGTCAGTTCAACTGAGGAAATTTTTCTTCACAAGAAGGTGAGTTCAGCTGTTGAAACTATTTTGTCACAGAATGTTAGTTCAGCTGTGGAAAGTATTTTCTTCACAGAAGGTGATTTCAACAGTGGAAACTCTTTTCTTCACAGAAGGGGAATTCAACTGAGGAAAGTTTTCTTCATAGAAAGTGCATTCAACTGATGAAAGTTTTCTTCACCAAATGTGAGTACAACTGTCGAAACTGTTTTCTTCACAGAAGGTGATTACACCTCTGTTCGTAACAGAACGTGAATTCGACTGAGGATCTTTTCATTCATAGAAGGTGAGTTCAACTGAGGAAAGTCTTTTCATTGTAAAAGATGAGTTAAACAGTGGAAATTCTTTTCTTCACAGAGATGAGTTCAACATTGGAGACGCTTTTCTTCACAGAAGGTGAGTTCAACTGAGACACGATTCGTTCATGGAAGCTGAATTTAACTGAGTAAAGTTTTCTTCATAGAAAGTCAGTTCAACTGCGGAAACTCTTTTCTTCACAGAAGGTGAGTTCAACTGAGGAAAGCTTTCTTCATAGAAAGTGAGGTCAACGGTGGAATTCAACTGAGAAAAGTTTCCTTCATAGAAACTGAATTCAACTGACATCAGCTGTGGATAATCTTTTCTTCAAGGAATGTGAGTTGAACAGTGGAACGTTTTCTTCATAGAAAGTCAGCTCAACTGAGGAAACTCTTTTCTTCAAAGAAGGTGAGTTCAACTGAGGACCGTTTTGTTCACAGAAGGTAAGTTCAGCTGTGGAAACTATTTTCTTCACAGAAGGTGAATTGAACTGAGGAAAGTTTTCGTCACCGAAGGTGAGTTCACCTGTGGAAACTCTTTTCTTCACAGAAGGTGAATTCAACTGAGGAAAGTTATCTTCATAGAAAGCCAGTTCAACTAAGGAAACTATTTTCTTCAGAGAAGGTGAGTTCAACTGTGGAAAGTCTTTTCTTCACAGAAGATGAGTTCAGCTGTGGAATGTTTTCTTCATAGAAAGTGTGTTGAGCTGAATTCAACTAAGAAAAGTTTAGTTCATACAAGCTCAATTCAACTGAGGAAAGTTTTCTTCACCAAATGTGAGTACAATTGTCAAAACTGTTTTCTTCACAGAAGGTGAGATCAACTGTGGAAGAACTGTAACAGAACGTGAATTTGACTGAGGATCTTTTCATTCATAGAAGGTGAGTTCAACTGTGGAAAGTTTTCTTCATAGAAGATGAGTTCAACTGACAAAAGTTTCCTTCATTGAAGCTGAATTCAACTGAGGAAGGTTTTCTTCTCAGAAAGTCAGCTCAACTGAGGAAACTCTTTTCTTCACAGAAGGTGTGTTCAACTGAGGAAAGTTTTCTTCATAGAAACTAAATTCAAGAGTGGAAAGTTTCCTTCACCAAAGGTCAGGTCATCTGTGGAAACGTTTTTCATCACAGAAAGTGAATTCAACAGAGAAAAGTTTTGTTCATAGAAGCTGAATTCAACTGAAGAAATTTTCTTCATAGAAAGTCAGTTCAACTGAGGAAACTCTTTTCTTCAGAGAAGGTGAGTTCAACTGAGGAACGTTTTCTTCACAGAAGGTGATTTCAACAGTGGAAACTCTTTCTTAAAAGAAGGTCAGTCCAACAGTGGAATGTTTTCTTCATAGAAAGTCAGTTCAACTGAGGAAATTTTTCTTCACAGAAGGTGAGTTCAGCTGTTGAAACTATTTTTTCACAGAATGTTAGTTCAGCTGTGGAAACTATTTTCTTCACAGAAGGTGATTTCAACAGTGGAATCTCTTTTCTTCACAGAAGGTGAATTCAACTGAGAAGAGCTTTGTTCATAGAAACTGAATTCAACTGAGGAAAGTCATCATCACAGAAGGTGAGTTGAACAGTGGAAAATCTTTTTTTCATGTAAAGTTGAGGAAAGTTTTCTTCATAGAAAGTGAGGTCAACATTGGAAACTCTTTTCGTCACAGAATGTGATTTCAACCGTGGAAACTATTTTCTTCACAGAAGGTGAATTCATCTGAGAAACGTTTCCTTGATAGAAGCTGAATTCAACTAAGGAAAGTTTCCTTCATAGAAAGTCAGTTCAACTGTGGAAAGTCTTTTCTTCACAGAAGGTGACAGGGGAAAGTTTTCTTTATAGAAAGTCAGTTCAACTGAGGAAAGGTTTCTTCATAGAAAGTGAGGTCAACGGTGGAAACTGTGTTCTTCACAGAAGGTGAATTCAACTGAGAAAAGTGTCCATTGAAGCTTATTTCAACTGAGGAAAGTTTTATTCATAGAAAGTCAGTTCAACTGTGGAAAGTCTTTTCTTCACAGAAGCAGTGGAAACTATTTTTTTTTCACGGAAGATGAGTTCACCTGAGGAATGTTTTCTTCATCGAAACTGAATTCAACTGAGGAAAGCCCTCACAGTATGTGGGTACCCACGATGGTCCCTGGACAAAGTGCAGAAGTCCCAGAGAACAAAGAGACCAGATAGACAGGAGACGGAGACAAAAAGAAGAGGAGTGTCTCTCCCTTATTTACCAGGAGTAGAGGAAAAACTACAGAGGATCTTCAGACAGCACAAAAGGTGAGACTAAGCATCCTTTACACAAAAGGCTATACCAGCACCGCAGAGAGGGCGCCAGTGGACCTCAGTCTGTAGTTCATCTCCACCTTAAAGACACTAACCACACGTTTGAGGACAAGGAAGTTAAAATATTAGCCAGAGAGAAGAAATGGTTTGAGAGAGGGGTCAAGGAGGCATTCTTTGTAAAACGTTTGAAACCTAGCTTTAACCTTGACAAAAGTCAAGAGTTCCAGCTGCAATACTAAAGCCAAGAGTTTCAGCTTCATGATCAAAGTCACGAGTTCCAATTGCACTACTGAGGTTAAGAGAAACAGTTCTATTGCTAAAGTAAAGAGTTTCAGGTGCAAAAGGAAAGTGTTCCAGCTCCATTACTATGTTCAAAGGCCTCCTTCATCACTAAGGTAAAGAGTTCCAGCTCCAATAATAAAGTCAAGAGTTTCAGCTTCATGACTAAAGTCAAGAGTTCCAGCTCCAATACTAAATTCAAGAGTTTCAGCTTCATGACTAAAGTCGAGTTCAAGCTCCATTGCAATAGGAAATTCAAGTGTTCCAGCTCCATTATTATGTTCAAAGTCGACCTTCATAACTAAAGTCAAGTGTTCAAGCGTCATAGCAATGTTCAAAGTCGACCATAATTACTAAAGTCAAGAGTTCCAGCTCCATTACTAAAGTCAGGAGTTCGATTTCCATTTCTAAAGTTAGGAGTTGCAGTTTCAATGACAAAAGTCAAGAGTTCCAGCTCCAATACAAAAGCCAAGCGTTTCAGCTTCATGATCAAAATCAAAAGTTCCAATTGCACTACTGAGGTCAAGAGAAACAGTTCTATTGCTAAAGTAAAGAGTTTCAGCTGCAAATGGAAAGTTAAGTGGTCCAGCTCCATTACTATGTTGAAAGGACTCCATCACAAAAGTCGAGTTCCTGCTCCAATACTAAAGTCAAGAGTTTCATCTTCATGATTAAAGTCAAAAGTTCCAATTGCACTACTGAAGTCAAGAGAGACAGTTCTATTGCTAAAGTAAAGAATTTCAGCTGCAAAAGGACAGTCAAGTATTCTCGCTCCATTACTATGTTCAAAGGCCTCTGTCACTACTAAAGTCAAGAGTTCCAGCTCCATTACTAAAGTAATGAGTTACAGCTTCATTACAAAAGTCAGGCGTTCGATTTCCATTTCTAAAGTTAGGAGTTGCAGTTTCATGACAAAAGTCAAGAGTTCCAGCTCCAATACTAAAGTCAAGCGTTTCAGCTTCATGACTAAAGTCGAGTTCCAATTGCACTATGAAGTCAAGACAGACAGTTCTATTGCTAAAGTAAAGCGTTTCATCTGCAATAGGAAAGTCAAGTGGTCCAGCTCAATTACTATGTTCAAAGTTGACCTTCATTACGAACGTCAAGACTTCCACCTATTGCTCAAGTTATGAGTTCAAGCTTCATTACAAAAGTCAGGAGTTCGACTTCCATTTCTCAAGTTAGCAGTTGCAGTTTCATGACTAAAGTCAAGAGTTCCAGCTCCAATAGTAAATCCAAGAGTTTCAGCTTCATGACTAAAGTCAAGAGTTCCAAATCCACTACTGAAGTCAAGAGAGACAGTTCTATTGCTAAAGTAAAGAGTTTCAGCTACAATAGGAAAGTTAAGTGGTCCAGCACAATTACTATGTTCAAAGGCATCCTTCATAACTAAAGTCAAGAGTTCCATCTCCATTACGAAAGTCAGGAGTTCCAGCTTCATTACGAAAGTAAGGAGTTTGATTTCCATTTCTAAAGTCAGGAGTCGCAGTTCCATGACTAAAGTCAAGAGTTTCCACTTCATTACTAAAATCAAGAGTTACAGTTCATCTACTGAAGTGAAGAGAGACAGTTCTATTGCTAAAGTAAAGAGTTTCAGCTGCAATAGGAAAGTCAAGTGTTCCAGCTCCATTACTATGTTCAATGTCGACCTTCATAACTAAAGTCAAGTGTTCAAGCTCCATTACTAAAGTCAGGAGTTCGATTTCAATTTCTAAAGTTAGGAGTTGCAGTTTCATGACGAAAATCAAGAGTTGCAGCTCCAATACTAAAGCCAAGAGTTTCAGCTTCATGACTAAAGTCAAGAGTTTCAATTCCATGACTGAAGTCAGAGAGACAGTTCTATTGCTAAAGTAAAGCGTTTCATCTGCAATAGGAAAGTCAAGTGGTCCAGCTCAATTACTGTGTTCAAAGGCCTCCTTCATTACTAAAGTCAAGAGTTCCAGCTCCATTACGAAAGTCAGGAGTTCCAGCTTCATTACGAAAGTCAGGAGTTCGATTTCCATTTCTAAAGTCAGGAGTCGCAGTTCCATGACTAAAGTCAAGAGTTCCACTTCCAATACTAAAGCCAAGAGTTTCTGCTTCATGACTAAAATCAAGAGTTCCAGTTCGTCTACTGAAGTCAAGAGAGACAGTTCTATTGCTACAGTAAAGCGTTTCAGCTGCAACAGGAAAGTCAAGTGTTCCGGCTCCATTACTATGCTCAATATCAACCTTCATTACTAAAGTCAAGTGTTCCAGTTCCATTACTAAAGTTATGTGTTGCAGCTTCATTACGAAAGTCAGGAATTCCATTTCCATTCCTAAAGTAAGAAGTTCTAGTTTAATGAAGAAAGTCAAGTGTTCACGCTCCATTACTAAAGTTAAGAGGTCCAGCTTCATGACTAAAATCAAGATTTCCAATTCCACTGCTGAAGTCAAGAGAGAGACAGTTCTATTGCTAACGTAAAGAGTTTCAGCTGCAATAGGAAAGTCAAGTGGAAGTCAGTCCATATCTATGTTCAAAGTCAACCTTCATTACTAAATTCAAGAGCTCCAGCTCCATTACTAAAGTTATGAGTTCCAGCTTCATTATGAAAGTCAGGAGTTCCTTTTCCATTTCAAAAGTCAGGAGTCGCAGTTTCATGACTAAAGTCAAGAGTTCCAGTTCCAATCCTAAAGCCAAGAGTTTCCACTTCATGACTAAAATCAAGAGTTCCAATTCCTCTACTGAAGTCAAGAGAGACAGTTCTATTGCTAAAGTAAAGAGTTTCAGCTGGAATAGGAAACTCAAGTGTTCCAGCTCCATTATGAAAGTCACAAGTTCCAGATTCATTCCGAAAGTCAGGAGTTCCTTTTCCATTTCTAAAGTTAGGAGTTGCAGTTTCATGACGAAAATCAAGAGTTGTAGCTCCAATACTAAAGCCAAGAGTTTCAGCTTCATGACTAAAGTCAAAAGTTCCAATTCCATTACTGAAGTCAATACAGACAGTTCTATTGCTAAAGTAAAGAGTTTCAGCTGCAATGGGAAAGTCAAGTGTTCCAGTTCCATTACTATGTTCAAAGGCCTCCTTCATTACTAAAGTCAAGAGTTCCAGCTCCATTACTAAAAGTACGAGTTCCAGCTTCATTACAAAAGTCAGGAGTTCCTTTTCCATTTCTAAAGTTAGGAGTTTCAGCTTCATGGCTAAAGTCAAGAGTTCCAATTCCATTACTGAAGTCAAGAGAGACAGTTCTATCGCTAACGTAAAGTATTTCAGCTGCAATAGGAAAGTCAAGTTTTCCAGCTACATTACTGAGATCAGAGTTCCAGCTTCATGACTAAAGTCAAGAGTTTCAGCTTCATGACCAAAGTCAAGAGTTCCACTTCCATTACTGAAGTCAAGATCTCCAGTTCTATTGCTAAAACAAAGAGCTCAGCTGCAATAGGAAAGTCAAGGGTTCCAGCTCCATTACTAAAGTTATGAGTTCCAGCTTCATTACGAAAGTCAGGAATTCCATTTCCATTCCTAAAGTAAGAAGTTCTAGTTTAATGAAGAAAGTCAAGTGTTCACGCTCCATTACTAAAGTTAAGAGGTCCAGCTTCATTACCAAAGTCAGGAGTTCAAGTTCCATTTCTCATTTTCTCATTTCAAGCTTTTTTAACTCTTCTCCTCCCTGCATGTTACTGAGAATTGTCTCTAAAACATTTTTCTGATTTACGATTTTTCTCTTCTACAGATTTCAAATCGAATGTCTTGAAGGTGGACCAAAGGTCCATAAATGATCTGGGTTCAGTCATTGTCAATTTTAGTGTTATAACACTGATACGGAGACACACGAACTACTGTTGGAAACACCCGAAAAATTTAACAGTTGCCGGTAATGTCCCCCTTGTGCTCACGTGGCCTCAGATCAAGATCAATGATCAAGCTTCTACTACAATCGTGCAATGGGCGAACCCCTGATTGCAGCGGATCAATTCTGGGTGTTACTTCACAATCTTGATCTGGTTTTAACAAAGGGAACAGTCTGACAATTCAACCACCCACACTAAATAACCACAGAAACTCCTCGGTTTGCCCTTTATTGTTTCAGGAATCTTCAGCCATGGAGGAATGTTGAATTCTTCTCTGGTACCTCTCAACACGACACTCTTCAGTACCTAGTGGGACTTATCACAGCCCAGCACAAACTACCACCAAAAAATACGAACTCAAACAAAACTGCAATTATAATGTAACACAGAACCAACGGATCAAAGCTGACCAAAAGCCAAAAGCCATGACGAAAGAGCCATGACAAAAAGACTAAAACAGACTTGTTCTCTTTTCATTTTTCTGAACCTAATTATAATTAGTTAAATATATAATTAAATATAAGCCATAAATATAAATAGCACCATATAAAACATTAAATATAATAACTAAATGTATTATAATGAATTATTTTGCACCTTATTACTCTACTCCTGAATTGTTTTTGAGACATACAAACATTTAAGACAGACGCATTTAAGACACACTCCACTTCGGGATGAAACCATATAGATAGGTGCCTCTAATGAGGGATCAAACACCCTCCTTCCAGGATCAAACACCTGGGTTTCAGGGCTCACACACCATGCTTCAAATTCGGTACTTTTAACTTTTTGTGATTTGTTTTGATCTGCTGTAAAATATACTTTAAGAGCGAGTGATACGTCTGCCATTCCTCAAACACCACAATTTTTGGAAATGGCCAAAAGGACAATTTTATTAAAAAGATTTATCCTCCTTACCTTTGTGTCAGGTACCCGTTAAAGTCGCGTTTAGAGGACACCTCTAAGTCCGGGAGAAGTCTCCGTCGATGTTTTGACAAACAGAGAGAAAAACACGTTAAATCAGAGAATACGGTAAAATTGGATAATCAATCAATCAATCAATTTTTTATATAGCGCCAAATCACAACAAACAGTTGCCCCAAGGCGCTTTATATTGTAAGGCAAGGCCATACAATAATTATGTAAAACCCCAACGGTCAAAACGACCCCCTGTGAGCAAGCACTTGGCTACAGTGGGAAGGAAAAACTCCCTTTTAACAGGAAGAAACCTCCAGCAGAACCAGGCTCAGGGAGGGGCAGTCTTCTGCTAGGACTGGTTGGGGCTGAGGGAGAGAACCAGGAAAAAGACATGCTGTGGAGGGGAGCAGAGATCGATCACTAATGATTAAATGCAGAGTGGTGCATACAGAGCAAAAAGAGAAAGAAACAGTGCATCATGGGAACCCCCCAGCAGTCTACGTCTATAGCAGCATAACTAAGGGATGGTTCAGGGTCACCTGATCCAGCCCTAACTATAAGCTTTAGCAAAAAGGAAAGTTTTAAGCCTAATCTTAAAAGTAGAGAGGGTGTCTGTCTCCCTGATCTGAATTGGGAGCTGGTTCCACAGGATAGGAGCCTGAAAGCTGAAGGCTCTGCCTCCCATTCTACTCTTACAAACCCTAGGAACTACAAGTAAGCCTGCAGTCTGAGAGCGAAGCGCTCTATTGGGGTGATATGGTACTACGAGGTCCCTAAGATAAGATGGGACCTGATTATTCAAAACCTTATAAGTAAGAAGAAGAATTTTAAATTCTATTCTAGAATTAACAGGAAGCCAATGAAGAGAGGCCAATATGGGTGAGATATGCTCTCTCCTTCTAGTCCCCGTTAGTACTCTAGCTGCAGCATTTTGAATTAACTGAAGGCTTTTTAGGGAACTTTTAGGACAACCTGATAATAATGAATTACAATAGTCCAGCCTAGAGGAAATAAATGCATGAATTAGTTTTTCAGCATCACTCTGAGACAAGACCTTTCTGATTTTAGAGATATTGCATAAATGCAAAAAAGCAGTCCTACATATTTGTTTAATATGCGCTTTGAATGACATATCCTGATCGAAAATGACTCCAAGATTTCTCACAGTATTACTAGAGGTCAGGGTAATGCCATCCAGAGTAAGGATCTGGTTAGACACCATGTTTCTAAGATTTGTGGGGCCAAGTACAATAACTTCAGTTTTATCTGAGTTTAAAAGCAGGAAATTAGAGGTCATCCATGTCTTTATGTCTGTAAGACAATCCAGCTAATTGGTGTGTGTCCTCTGGCTTCATGGATAGATAAAGCTGGGTATCATCTGCGTAACAATGAAAATTTAAGCAATACCGTCTAATAATACTGCCTAAGGGAAGCATGTATAAAGTGAATAAAATTGGTCCTAGCACAGAACCTTGTGGAACTCCATAATTAACTTTAGTCTGTGAAGAAGATTCCCCATTTACATGAACAAATTGTAATCTATTAGACAAATATGATTCAAACCACCGCAGCGCAGTGCCTTTAATACCTATGGCATGCTCTAATCTCTGTAATAAAATTTTATGGTCAACAGTATCAAAAGCAGCACTGAGGTCTAACAGAACAAGCACAGAGATGACTCCACTGTCCGAGGCCATAAGAAGATCATTTGTAACCTTCACTAATGCTGTTTCTGTACTATGATGAATTCTAAAACCTGACTGAAACTCTTCAAATAGACCATTCCTCTGCAAATGATCAGTTAGCTGTTTTACAACTACCCTTTCAAGAATTTTTGAGAGAAAAGGAAGGTTGGAGATTGGCCTATAATTAGCTAAGATAGCTGGGTCAAGTGATGGCTTTTTAAGTAATGGTTTAATTACTGCCACCTTAAAAGCCTGTGGTACATAGCCAACTAACAAAGATAGATTGATCATATTTAAGATCGAAGCATTAAATAATGGTAGGGCTTCCTTGAGCAGCCTGGTAGGAATGGGGTCTAATAAACATGTTGATGGTTTGGATGAAGTAACTAATGAAAACAACTCAGACAGAACAATCGGAGAGAAAGAGTCCAACCAAACACCGGCATCACTGAAAGCAGCCAAAGACAACGATACGTCTTTGGGATGGTTATGAGTAATTTTTTCTCTAATAGTTAAAATTTTGTTAGCAAAGAAAGTCATGAAGTCATTACTAGTTAAAGTTAATGGAATACTCAGCTCAATAGAGCTCTGACTCTTTGTCAGCCTGGCTACAGTGCTGAAAAGAAACCTGGGGTTGTTCTTATTTTCTTCAATTAGTGATGAGTAGAAAGATGTCCTAGCTTTACGGAGGGCTTTTTTATAGAGCAACAGACTCTTTTTCCAGGCTAAGTGAAGATCTTCTAAATTAGTGAGATGCCATTTCCTCTCCAACTTACGGGTTATCTGCTTTAAGCTACGAGTTTGAGTTATACCACGGAGTCAGGCACTTCTGATTTAAAGCTCTCTTTTTCAGAGGAGCTACAGCATCCAAAGTTGTCTTCAATGAGGATGTAAAACTATTGACGAGATACTCTATCTCACTTACAGAGTTTAGGTAGCTACTCTGCACTGTGTTGGTATATGGCATTAGAGAACATAAAGAAGGAATCATATCCTTAAACCTAGTTACAGCGCTTTCTGAAAGACTTCTACTGTAATGAAACTTATTCCCCACTGCTGGGTAGTCCATCAGAGTAAATGTAAATGTTATTAAGAAATGATCAGACAGAAGGGAGTTTTCAGGGAATACTGTTAAGTCTTCTATTTCCATACCATAAGTCAGAACAAGATCTAAGATATGATTAAAGTGGTGGGTGGACTCATTTACTTTTTGAGCAAAGCCAATAGAGTCTAATAATAGATTAAATGCAGTGTTGAGGCTGTCATTCTCAGCATCTGTGTGGATGTTAAAATCGCCCACTATAATTATCTTATCTGAGCTAAGCACTAAGTCAGACAAAAGGTCTGAAAATTCACAGAGAAACTCACAGTAACGACCAGGTGGACGATAGACAATAACAAATAAAACTATTTTTTGGGACTTCCAATTTGGATGGACAAGACTAAGAGTCAAGCTTTCAAATGAATTAAAGCTCTGTCTGGGTTTTTGATTAATTAATAAGCTGGAATGGAAGATTGCTGCTAATCCTCCGCCCCGGCCCGTGCTACGAGCATTCTGACAGTTAGTGTGACTCGGGGGTGTTGACTCATTTAAACTAACATATTCATCCTGCTGTAACCAAGTTTCTGTAAGGCAGAATAAATCAATATGTTGATCAATTATTATATCATTTACCAACAGGGACTTAGAAGAGAGAGATCTAATGTTTAATAGACCACATTTAACTGTTTTAGTCTGTGGTGCAGTTGAAGGTGCTATATTATTTTTTCTTTTTGAATTTTTATGTTTAAATAGATTTTTGCTGGTTATTGGTGGTCTGGGAGCAGGCACCGTCTCTACGGGGATGGGGTAATGAGGGGATGGCAGGGGGAGAGAAGCTGCAGAGAGGTGTGTAAGACTACAACTCTGCTTCCTGGTCCCAACCCTGGATAGTCACGGTTTGGAGGATTTAAGAAAATTGGCCAGATTTCTAGAAATGAGAGCTGCTCCATCCAAAGTGGGATGGATGCCGTCTCTCCTAACAAGACCAGGTTTTGCCAATTATCTATGAAGCCCACCTCATTTTTTGGACACCACTCAGACAGCCAGCAATTCAAGGAGAACATGCGGCTAAACATGTCACTCCCAGTCCGATTGGGGAGGGGCCCAGAGAAAACTACAGAGTCCGACATTGTTTTTGCAAAGTTACACACCGATTTAATGTTAATTTTAGTGACCTCCGATTGGCGTAACCGGGTGTCATTACTGCCGACGTGAATTACAATCTTACCAAATTTACGCTTAGCCTTAGCCAGCAGTTTCAAATTTCCTTCAGTGTCGCCTGCTCTGGCCCCCGGAAGACAATTGACTATGGTTGCTGGTGTCGCTAACTTCACATTTCTCAAAACAGAGTCGCCAATAACCAGAGTTTGATCCTCGGTGGGTGTGTCGCCGAGTGGGGAAAAACGGTTAGAAATGTGAATGGGTTGGCGGTGTACACGGGGCTTCTGTTTAGAACTACGCTTCCTCCTCACAGTCACCCAGTCGGCCTGCTTTCCCGGCTGCTCGGGATCTGCCAGAGGGAAACTAATGGCGGCTAAGCTACCTTGGTCCGCACCGACTACAGGGGCTTGGCTAGCTGTAGAATTTTCCACGGTGCGGAGCCGAGTCTCCAATTCGCCCAGCCTGGCCTCCAAAGCTATGAATAAGCTACACTTATTACAAGTACCGTTACTGCTAAAGGAGGCCGAGGAATAACTAAACATTTCACACCCAGAGCAGAAAAGTGCGGGAGAGACAGGAGAAGCCGCCATGCTAAACCGGCTAAGAGCTAGTAGCTGCGCTAAGCTAGCGGATTCCTAAAAACACGCAAAGTGAATAATGTGTAAATAATTTAGAGGTGATTCAGCAGAAGGAGTGCTTTAGTTAAGGCACGTGAAGATTACACTGGGAAACAAATCGTAATCTAGATAACTAGATCAATCTAACTGCGCAGATTAAACAGCTAACAGATACAGAAAAACACCGCTGTGCTCCGGAACAGGAAGTGATACAATACCGCAGTGAGAGCCAACCACCAGTAATAAATTCTACTTGCCATCTTTTATCTCTTCACGTTAACAGACCTCAAACTGTGCTGTGCGCTCATTGTCCCACACATGACAATAGACTCTAAGTGAAAGCTGCATGTGTATTGTTCCCCCTGCGGCTCATGCAAAGTGACATGCAGTGACATATACAGAATGTGCGTGTGAGCTATACTCTCCATGTGGAGTTAACACTCTTGCAATGCATTTGAACAGAAATAAATATGTTTCCCAGTCAGAATTATCTGAAGTAATGTATGATAAATATTCATTGTTGTTGAAAATTAATCATAGCATTTATACTGGGGCACGTCAAGAGTTTTAGCTTCATTACTAAAGTCATGAGTTCCAACTGGAACAGGAAAGTCAAGTGTTCCAGCTCAATTACTAATGTAACGAGTTCCACTTTCATTGCTAAAGTTAAGAGTTTCAGGTTCATTGGTAAAGTCAGTAGTTCCAGTTCCATTCCTAAAGTCATGAGTACAAGCTTCATTGCTAAAGTTAAGAGGTCCAGCTTTATTACTAAATGTACGAGTTCCAGTTCTGTTACGATGAAAAGAGTGTCAGCTGCAATAGGAAAGTCAAGAGTTCCAGTTATTTTTCTAAAGTTAGGAGTTGCAGTTTCATGACGAAAGTCAAGAGTTCCAGCTCCATTACTAAAGTCAATCATTTCAGTTTCTCAACTAAAGACAAAGTCGAGTTTCAGCTGCAATGGGAAAGTCAAAAGTTCCAGTTCTTTTTCTAAAGTTAAGAGCTTTCATGACTAAAGTGAGAGTTCCAACTCCATTGCTAAAATTCATCTCTTCAGAGTTCCAGCTTCATTACTAAAATCATGAATTCCACTTCCATTACGAAACTTAAAAACTTCCAGATTCATTACTAAAGTCATCAGTTCCAGCTCCATTACTAAAGTCAATAGTTCCAGCTTCATTATGAAAGTCAGGAGTTCCAGTTCCGTTCTAATGTTAGTGGAGCCAGTTTCAATGATAAAATTCAAGCGTTCCAGCTTCATTACTGAAGACAGAAGTTCCAGCTGCATTACTAAAGTCAAACGTTGTAGCCCCATTTCTAAAGTTGAATACCTTTTCCATTACTAAAATCAAGTTTTAGCTCGAATGGGGAAGTCAAGAGATCCAGTTCCATTTCTAAAGTCAAAGCGTTCCAGCTTCATTATGAAAGTCAGGATTTCCAGTTCCATTTTTAATTAAAGTTAGGAGCTGCAGTTTCATGATGAAATTCAAGCATTCCAGCTCCATTAAAAGTTTCATACAAGCTCAATTCAACTGAGGAAAGTTTTCTTCATAGAAGGTGAGTTCAACTGTGGAGAGTTTTCTTCACAGAAAGTCAGTTCAACTGAGGAAACTCTTTTCTTTACACAAGGTGTGTGCAACTGAGGAACGTTTTCTTCATAGAAACTAAATTCAACTGAGGAAAGTTTCCTTCACCAAAGGTCAGGTCAGCTGTGGAAATGTTTTTCTTCACAGAAAGTGAATTCAACAGAGAAAAGTTTTGTTAATAGAAGCTGAATTCAACTGAGGAATGTTTTTGTTCATAGAAAGTCAGTTCAACTGAGGAAACTCTTTTCTTCACAGAAGGTGAGTTCAACAGTGGAATCTCTTTTCTTCACAGAAGGTGAATTCAACTTAGGAAACTTTTCTTCATAGACGGTGAGTTCAACTGAGAAGAGCTTTGTTCATAGAAACTGAATTCAACTGAGGAAAGTCATCATCACAGAAGGTGAATTGAACAGTGGAAAATCTTTTCTTCATGGAAGGCGAGGTCAGTTGAGGAAAGTTTTCTTCATAGAAAGTGAGGTCAACATTGGAAACTCTTTTCGTCACAGAATTTGATTTCAACTGTGGAAAGTCTTTTCTTCACAGAAGGTGACAGTGGAAAGTTTTCTTCATAGAAAGTCAGTTCAACTGACTTAACTCTCTTCACAGAAGGTGAGTTCAAATGAGGAAAGCTTTCTTCATAGAAAGTGAGGTCAACGGTGGAAACTGTGTTCTTCACAGAAGGTGAATTCAACTGATTAAAGTTTTCTTCACAGAAAGGGAGTTCAGCAGTGGAAACTATTTTTTTTCACAGAAGATGAGTTCACCTGAGGAATGTTTTCTTCATAGAAACTGAATTCAACTGAGGAAAGTTTTCTTTACAGAAGGTGAGTTCAACTGAGGACCGTTTTGTTCACAGAAGGTTAGTTCAGCTTTTGAAACTATTTTCTCACAGGAGGTTAGTTCAGCTGTGGAAACTATTTTCTTCACAGAAGGTGAATTCAACTGAGGAAATTTTTCTTCATAGAAACTGCAGTCAACTGAGGAAAGTTTTCTTCACCGAAGGTGAGTTCACCTGTGGAAACTCTTTTCTTCAAAGAGATGAGTTCAACATTGGAAACTCTTTTCTTCACATAAGGTGAATTCAACTGAGAAACGTTTCCTTCATAGAAGGTGAATTCAAATGAGGAAAGTTTTCTTCATAGCAAGTCAAGTCAACTGAGGAAACTCTTTTCTTCACAGAATTTGAGTTCAACTGTGGAAACTCTTTTCTTCAAAGAAGGTGAGTTCAACTGAGGAAAATTTTATTCATAGTAAGTCATTGCAGATGTGGAAAGTATTTTCTTCACAAAGTCAGTTCAACTGAGGAACATTTTCTTCACAGACGTTTTCAGCTGTTGAAACTATTTTCTTCACAGAACGTGATTTCAACAGTGGAAACTCTTCTTCACAGAAGGTGAATTCAACTGAGGAAAGTTATCTTCATAGAAAGTCAGTTCAACGAAGAAACTCTTTTCTTCACAGAATTTGAGTTCAACTGTGGAAACTCTTTTCTTCAGAGAAGGTGAGTTCAACTGTGGAAAGTCTTTTCTTCACAGTAGATGAGTTCAGCTGTGGAATGTTTTCTTCATAGAAAGTGTGTTGAGCTGAATTCAACTGAGAAAAGTTTAGTTCATACAAACTCAATTCAGCTGAGGAATGTTTTCTTCATAGAAGATGAGTTCAACTGACACATTTTCCTTCATAGAAGCTGAATTCAACAGGAAAGTTTTCGTTCATAGAAAGTCAGTTCAACTGTTGAAGCTATTTTCTTCACAGAAGGTGATTTCAACAGTGGAAACGCTTCTCTTCAAAGAAGGTGAGTCCAACAGTGGAAGGTTGTCTTCATAGAAAGTCAGTTCAACTGAGGAAAGTTTCCTTCACCAAAGGTTATGTCAACTATGGAAACGTTTTTCTTCATAGAAAGTGAATTCAACAGAGAAACGTTTCTTCATAGAAGGTGAGTTTAACTGTGGAAACTCTTTTCTTCACAGAAGGTGAGTTGAACTGAGTAAAGTTTTCTTCAGAAAAGGTGAGTTCACCTGTTGAAACTATTTTCTTCACAGAAGGTGATTTCAACATTGGAAACTCTTTTCTTCACAGAAGGTGAGTTCAACTGAGGACAGCCTTCATCACAGAAGGTGAGTTGAACAGTGGAAAATCTTTTCTTCATGGAAGGCGAGGTCAGTTGAGGAAATTTTTCTTCATAGAAAGTGAGGTCAACCTTGGAAACTCTTATGGTCACAGAATGTGATTTCAACCATGGAAACGTTTTTCTTCACAGAAGGTGAATTCATCTGAGAAAAGTTTCCTTCATACAAAGTCAGTTCAACTGAGGAAACTTTTCTTCACAGAAGGTGAGTTCAACTGAGGAAAGTTTTCTTCACAGAAGGTGAGTTCAGCTGTTGAAACTACTTTTTCACAGAATGTCAGTTCAGCTGTGGAAACTATTTTCTTCCCAGAAGGTCAGTTCAGCTGAGGAACATTTTCTTCACAGAGGGTGAGTTCAACTTTGGAAACTCTTTTCTTCATAGAAAGTGAGTTCAACTGAGAAGAGCTTTGTTCATAGAAGCTGAATTTAACTGAAGAAAGTTTTCTTCAAATCAAATCAGTTCAACTGAGGAAACGTGTGAGTTTTTTCACGCCTGTCGGTTGCGTCATTCGCCTGTGAGCAGGCTTTGTGTGAACACATCACGGCGTTGCTTTGCTCCATGCAGCTCCACCGCGACGCACGGAATTCCGCTCCTCTTTCCATAACAAATACTCCTGTAACAGTGGAATGTGCTGTTCATTTCCAAACTGGATGCTGTCTTGATCTGGTATGTCGTCTGACTAGCAACGGAAGTGTGAAAAGACGTGGACATCAGCACATTAAAACAGACGTGCGGAGGTGTTCCGCGCATCGCGGTGGAGCTGCATGGCGCAAAGCAACGCCGTGATGAAGCCTTCCAGGACATGTTCGGGCATGTCCAGCTCATGCACAATCACAATCGGATAATCACACGACTGAAAAGCAACCAGAATCCATCTGAAATCCACCTGAAAGCCGTTCTGTGAGACCAACAAGGAGGTGGTTTTGTGCCACGTAATGAACGGCTCCGTGGTGCGTCCCTCCGCTTTTCTTTCCATGAAAAAAACTCCTGTAACAGTGGAATGTGCCGAAAAAGTGCTGATGTCCATGACTTCTGCCTTTTGGTGAAAGTCAGACGAGGTCCTGGATCAACAAAGCCTTCACGTTGGAAATGATCTGGTTGTTTCAGTGGGGTCTGAGCCTATTGATCGGCGCTGGGAGCGCGCCGCGCTCTCAGCAGTTGTGGGCCGTCCTTAAAGCGGCAGTAACACACCTTAATCTGTATAATCCCCATAAAATCGTCCCTGAAAGCCATATTAATTTTCCGAACGGTGTCCACCTGGAGGTCTCTCACAGTTTCTGGAAAAAAATTGATGCAGCACATGTTGTGGCTGGCGTGCCTGGCTGGCTTTTGTGTGTCTTTTGTTTCTGTCTTTTGGTTTTCCTCCCAGGTGGTGCGCATTTGGGACTGAGTGGCTGTGTAGCTGAGTTTATCAGGACCTCACCCTGATCACCTGAGGCTGATCACCTGCGGCTCGTCAGGACTCACAGCTGTGGTGCATCTACATGGATTGGAACATGGTGGCATTTAAGACTGGAGTACACAGTGTGTATTTGCCAGAGACTCGACCTTGTGACCAGACGGGTGAGATCGTCGTCTCAAGAGCCATCTCATCATCAGTGGATGCAGAGAACGTCCAGGTTTGATGCATGGTCTGTGAAAGAGGAGGGGGTGAGGTCTCACGCTCGTCAGCACACTTCCTGAGGTACGTTAGATTTTGTGACTAACATTTATACAGTCAGTAAATGTGGTGTCCCTCACACCTTATTATATTGAGCTGTATGTTGGTCGTTTAAATCAGCTTCCACTGCAGTGGAGTTTTGTGAACAGGGTGTTCTATGCCTGCAGGGTGGGAAGCTGATTTGCAATTAAGCCAGGAAGTGTTTGCTGTTTGTACACCTTTGAGTGGTCTCTCTGTGTGTTGAGTGTGGACTCACATAATGATTTCTTCTTTCACAGACTCGGTTTGTCGCGGCCACCTGGGGGGTGTCGGCGGGGTCCTTGGGTCCGAACTGGTTCTGGCTCCGGACCGTTTTGTGCTGCTGGGAGCACACTGCAAATCCGCCACGCCAGACCGCGCACTTATTTGTTTGTATTTTTTCACATGACTGTTATGTTTATTAAACTCTGTTATCCTTTGTACCGTGCTCTGCTTATTTTATACTGGGTCCTTCAAACGCTGGTCAGTTCTCCGGGCTGCGTCCGACACATAACAGCACAGCTCCAAATCATTCAGACATTTATTCGCAATAAAAAAACGACGAGAGGGTGGACCAGTGCTCACACAAAGCCTGCTCACAGGCGAATGACGCAACCGACAGGCGTGAAAAAACTCACGCATGCGCACGAAGGTTCAAGCTTGTCTGATGCAATCACACGTGATTCAAAGCCATATGGTTTTTGAAAAAAATAAAAAGGTCGGATACTTTTCTAATAGACCTCATATTTTCTTCACAGAAGGTGAGTTCAACAGTGGAAAGTTTCCTTCAGAGAAAGTGAGTTCAGCTGTTGAAAACTATTTTCTTCACAGAAGGTGATTTCAACAGCGGAAACTCTTTTCTTCAAAGAAGGTGAATTCAACTGAGATAAGTTTCGTTCATAGAAGTTGAATTCAACTTAGGAAAGTTTTCTTCATTGAAAGTCAGTTCAACTGAGGAAACTCTTTTCTTCACAGAACGTGATTTCTACTGAGGAAAGGTTTATTCATAGTGAGTCAGTGCAGCTGTGGAAAGTATTTTCTTCACAGAAAGTCAGTTCAACTGAGGAAATTCTTTTCTTCACAGAAGGTGAGTTCAGCTGAGGAAACTTTTGTTTATAGAAACTAAATTCAACTGAGGAAAGTCTTCATCATAGAAGGTGAGTTCAACAGTGGAAAATCTTTTCTTAATGGAAGGTGCGGTCAGTTGAGGAAGCTTTTTCTTCATAGACAGTGAGGTCAACAGTGGAAACTCTTTTCTTCACAGAAGGTGAATTCAACTGAGGAAATGTTTCTTCACAGAAGGTGAGTTCAGCTGTTGAAGCTATTTTTCACAGAATGTTAGATCAGCTGTGGAAACTATTGTCTTCACAGAAGGTGAATTCAACTGAGGAAAATTTTCTTCACTAAAGGTGAGTTCAACTAAGGAAACCTTTCTTCAAAGAAGGTGAGTTCAGCTGTGGAAAGTCTTTTCTTCGCAGAAGATGAATTCGAATGTTTTCTTCATAGAAACTGAAATCAAAAAAAGTTTTCTTCACAGAAGGTGAGTTCAACTGTAGAAAGTTTTCTTCATAGCAAATCAGTTCAACTGAGGAAACGCTTTTCTTCACAGAAGGTGAGTTCAGCTGTGGAAACTATTTCCTTCACAGAATGTGATTTCAACAGTGGAATCTCTTTTCTTCACAGAAGGTGAATTCAACAGTGGAAAGTTTTCTTCATAGAAAGTCAGTTCAACTGAGGAAACTTCTTCACAGAACATGATTTCAACAGTTTAAACTGTTTTCTTCAAAGAATGTGAGTTCAACAGTGGAAAGTTTTCTTCATAGCAAATCAGTTCAACTGAGGAAACTCTTTTCTTCACAGAAGGTGAGTTGAACTGAGGAAAGTTTTCTTCATAGAAAGTCAGTTCAGATGTGGAAAGTATTTTCTTCACAGAAGTTCAACCTTGGAAACTCTTTACTTCACAGAAGGTGAATTCAACTGAGAAAAGTTTCGTTCATAGAAACTGAATTCAACTGAGGAAAGTCTTCATCACAGAAGATGAGTTGAACAGTGGAAAATATTTTCTTCATAGAAGGTGAGTTCAGCTTTTGAAACTATTTTCTTCACAGAAGGTTATTTCAACAGTGGAAACTCTTTTCTTCAGAGAAGGTGAATTCAACTGAGATAACTTTCGTTCATAGAAGCTGAATTCAACTGAGGAATGTTTCCTTCATAGAAAGTCAGTTCAACTGAGGAAACTCTTTTCTTCAAAGAAGGTGAATTCAACTGAGATAAGTTTCGTTCATAGAAGCTGAATTCAACTGAGGAATGTTTCCTTCATAGAAAGTCAGTTCAACTGAGGAAACTCTCTTCTTCACAGAAGGTATGTTCAGCTGTGGAAAGTCTTTGCTTCACAGAAGATTAATTCACCTGAGGAATGTTTTCTTCATAGAAACTGAATTCAACGGAGGAAAGTTCGTGATTTCAACAGTGGAAACGCTTTTCTTTACAGAAGTTGAGTTCAAATGAGGAAAGGTTTCTTCACAGTAGGTTAGTTCAGCTGTTGAAACATTTTTTTTCACAGAATGTTAGTACAGCTGTGGAAACTATTTTCTTCACAGAAGGTGAATTCAACTGAGGAAAGTTTTCTTCATAGAAACTACATTCAACTAAGGAAACGTTTCTTCACTGAAGGTGAGTTCAACTGTGGAAACTCTTTTCTTCACAGAAGGTGAGTTGAACTGAGGAAAGTTTTCTTCATAGAAAGTTAGTTCAGCTGTGGAAACTATTTTCTTCACAGAAGTTAAGTTCAACAGTGGAAACCCTTTTCTTCACAGAAGGTGAATTCAGCTGAGAAAAGTTTTGTTCATAGAAGCTGAATTCAACTGAGGAATGTCTCTTTCATAGAAAGTCAGTTCAACTGAGGAAACTCTTTTCCTCACAGAAGGTGCATTCAAATGAGGAAACGTTTGTTCATAGAAACTGAATTCAACTGAGGAATGTTTCCTTCATAGAAAGTCAGTTCAACTGAGGAAACTCTTTTCTTCAGAGAAGGTGAATTCAACTGAGATAAGTTTCGTTCATAGAAGCTGAATTCAACTGAGGAATGTTTCCTTCATAGAAAGTCAGTTCAACTGAGGAAACTCTCTTCTTCACAGAAGGTGAGTTCAGCTGTGGAAAGTCTTTGCTTCACAGAAGATGAATTCACCTGAGGAATGTTTTCTTTATAGAAACTGAATTCAACGGAGGAAAGTTCGCGATTTCAACAGTGGAAACGCTTTTCTTTACAGAAGTTGAGTTCAAATGAGGAAAGGTTTCTTCACAGTAGGTTAGTTCAGCTGTTGAAACATTTTTTTTCACAGAATGTTAGTACAGCTGTGGAAACTATTTTCTTCACAGAAGGTGAATTCAACTGAGGAAAGTTTTCTTCATAGAAACTACATTCAACTGAGGAAAGTTTTCTTCACCAAAGGTGAGTTCAACTGTGGAAACTCTTCGCTTCACAGAAGGTGAGTTCAACTAAGGAAACTTTTCTTCACTGAAGGTGAGTTCAACTGTGGAAACTCTTTTCTTCACAGAAGTTGAGTTGAACTGAGGAAAGTTTTCTTCATAGAAAGTTAGTTCAGCTGTGGAAACTATTTTCTTCACAGAAGTTAAGTTCAACAGTGGAAACCATTTTCTTCACAGAAGGTGAATTCAGCTGAGAAAAGTTTTGTTCATAGAAGCTGAATTCAACTAAGGAATGTCTCTTTCATAGAAAGTCAGTTCAACTGAGGAAACTCTTTTCCTCACAGAAGAATCGTTCAAATGAGGAAACGTTTGTTCATAGAAACTGAATTCAACTGAATACACTGAGAAAGTCTTCATCACCGAAGGTGAGTTCAATAGTGGAAACTCTTTTCTTCACAGCAGGTGAATTCAACTTAGAAAAGTTTCCTTCATGGAAGTTTTCTTCATAGAAAGTCAGTTCAACTGAGGAACACTTTCTTCACAGAAGGTGAGTTCAGCTGTGGAATCTCTTTTCTTAACAGAAGGTGAATTCAACTGTTGAAACTATTTTCTTCACAAAACGTGATTTCAACAGTGGAAACTCTTGAGTTCAACTGAGGACAGGTTTCTTCACCGAAGGTGAGTTCAGCTGTTGAAACTATTTTTTCACAGAATGTTAGTTCAGCTGTAGAAACTATTTTCTCACAGAATATTAGTTTCAACAGTGGAATCTCTATTCTTCACAGAAGGTGAATTCAACATTGGAAACTCTTTTCTTCATAGAAGGTGAGTTAAACTAAGAAGAGCCTCCTTGTTCATAGAAATTGAATTCAACTGAGGAAATTCTTCATCACAGAAGGTGAGTTGAACAGAGGAAAATCTTGTCTTCATGGAAGGTGAGGTTAGTTGAGCAAAGTTTTCTTCATAGAAATTGATTTCAACAGTGGAATCTCTTCACAGAAGGTGAATTCAACGGAGGAAAGTTTTCTTCAAAGGTGTGTTGAACTGAGGAAAGGTTTCTTCACAGAAAGTCAGTTCAACTGAGGAAACTCTCTTCTTCACAGAAGGTGAGTTCAGCTGTGGAAAGTCTTTGCTTCACAGAAGATGAATTCACCTGAGGAATGTTTTCTTCATAGAAACTGAATTCAACGGAGGAAAGTTCGTGATTTCAACAGTGGAAACGCTTTTCTTTACAGAAGTTGAGTTCAAATGAGGAAAGGTTTCTTCACAGTAGGTTAGTTCAGCTGTTGAAACATTTTTTTCACAGAATGTTAGTACAGCTGTGGAAACTATTTTCTTCACAGAAGGTAAATTCAACTGAGGAAAGTTTTCTTCATAGAAACTACATTCAACTGAGGAACGTTTTCTTCACCGAAGGTGAGTTCAACTGTGGAAACTCTTCGCTTCACAGAAGGTGAGTTCAACTAAGGAAACTTTTCTTCACTGAAAGTGAGTTGAACTGAGGAAAGTTTTCTTCATAGAAAGTCAGTTCAGCTGTGGAAACTATTTTATTCACAGAAGTTAAGATCAACAGTGGAAACCCTTTTCTTCACAGAAGGTGAATTCAGCTGAGAAATGTTTTGTACATAGAAGCTGAATTCAACTGAGGAATGTCTCTCATAGAAAGTCAGTTCAACTGAGGAAACTCTTTTCCTCACAGAAGGTGAGTTCATCTGTGGAATGTTTTCTTCATAGAAACTGAATTCAATGGAGGCAAGTTTTCTTCACAGAAGGTGAGATCAGCTGTTGAAACTATTTTCTCACAGAATATTAGTTCAGCTCTGGAAAGTACTTTATTCACAGAAGGTCAGTTGAACTGAGGAAACTATTTTCTTCACAGGAGGTGAGATCGGCTGTTGAAACTATTTTCTCACAGAATATTAGTTCAGCTCTGGAAAGTACTTTATTCACAGAAGGTCAGTTGAACTGAGGAAACTATTTTCTTCACAGGAGGTGAGATCGGCTGTTGAAACTATTTTCTCACAGAATATTAGTTCAGCTCTGGAAAGTACTTTATTCACAGAAGGAAAGTTTTCTTCAAAGGAAGTCAGTTCAACTGAGGAAAGTTTCTTTCACCAAAGGTCAGTTCAACTGTGGAAACTTTTTTCTTCACAGACGGTGAGTTCACCTGTTGAAACTATTTTCTTCACAGAAGGTGATTTCAACATTGGAAACTCTTTTCTTCATAGAAGGTGAGTACAACTGAGAAGAGCTTTGTTCATAGAAACTGAATTCAACTGAGGAAAGTCTTCATCACAGAAGATGAGTTCAGCAGTGGACCCCATTCCTGCCAGGCTGCTCAAGGAAGCCCTACCATTATTTAATGCTTCGATCTTAAATATGATCAATCTATCTTTGTTAGTTAGCTATGTACCACAGGCTTTTAAGGTGGCAGTAATTAAACCATTACTTAAAAAGCCATCACTTGACCCAGCTATCTTAGCTAATTATAGGCCAATCTCCAACCTTCCTTTTCTCTCAAAAATTCTTGAAAGGGTAGTTGTAAAACAGCTAACTGATCATCTGCAGAGGAATGGTCTATTTGAAGAGTTTCAGTCAGGTTTTAGAATTCATCATAGTACAGAAACAGCATTAGTGAAGGTTACAAATGATCTTCTTATGGCCTCGGACAGTGGACTCATCTCTGTGCTTGTTCTGTTAGACCTCAGTGCTGCTTTTGATACTGTTGACCATAAAATTTTATTACAGAGATTAGAGCATGCCATAGGTATTAAAGGCACTGCGCTGCGGTGGTTTGAATCATATTTGTCTAATAGATTACAGTTTGTTCATGTAAATGGGGAATCTTCTTCACAGACTAAAGTTAATTATGGAGTTCCACAAGGTTCTGTGCTAGGACCAATTTTATTCACTTTATACATGCTTCCCTTAGGCAGTATTATTAGACGGTATTGCTTAAATTTTCATTGTTACGCAGATGATACCCAACTTTATCTATCCATGAAGCCAGAGGACACACACCAATTAGCTACACTGCAGGATTGTCTTACAGACATAAAGACATGGATGACCTCTAATTTCCTGCTTTTAAACTCAGATAAAACTGAAGTTATTGTACTTGGCCCCACAAATCTTAGAAACATGGTGTCTAACCAGATCCTTACTCTGGATGGCATTACCCTGACCTCTAGTAATACTGTGAGAAATCTTGGAGTCATTTTTGATCAGGATATGTCATTCAAAGCGCATATTAAACAAATATGTAGGACTGCTTTTTTGCATTTACGCAATATCTCTAAAATCAGAAAGGTCTTGTCTCAGAGTGATGCTGAAAAACTAATTCATGCATTTATTTCCTCTAGGCTGGACTATTGTAATTCATTATTATCAGGTTGTCCTAAAAGTTCCCTAAAAAGCCTTCAGTTAATTAAAAATGCTGCAGCTAGAGTACTGACGGGGACTAGCAGGAGAGAGCATATCTCACCCATATTGGCCTCTCTTCATTGGCTTCCTGTTAATTCTAGAATAGAATTTAAAATTCTTCTTCTTACGTATAAGGTTTTGAATAATCAGGTCCCATCTTATCTTAGGGACCTCGTAGTACCATATCACCCCATTAGAGCGCTTCGCTCTCAGACTGCAGGCTTACTTGTAGTTCCTAGGGTTTGTAAGAGTAGAATGGGAGGCAGAGCCTTCAGCTTTCAGGCTCCTCTCCTGTGGAACCAGCTCCCAATTCAGATCAGGGAGACAGACACCCTCTCTACTTTTAAGATTAGGCTTAAAACTTTCCTTTTTGCTGAAGCTTATAGTTAGGGCTGGATCAGGTGACCCTGAACCATCCCTTAGTTATGCTGCTATAGACGTAGACTGCTGGGGGGTTCCCATGATGCACTGTTTCTTTCTCTTTTGCTCTGTATGCACCACTCTGCATTTAATCATTGGTGATCGATCTCTGCTCCCCTCCACAGCATGTCTTTTTCCCGGTTTTCTCCCTCAGCCCCAACCAGTCCCAGCAGAAGACTGCCCCTCCCTGAGCCTGGTTCTGCTGGAGGTTTCTTCCTGTTAAAAGGGAGTTTTCCTTCCCACTGTAGCCAAGTGCTTGCTCACAGGGGGTCGTTTTGACCGTTGGGGTTTTACATAATTGTTGTATGGCCTTGCCTTACAATGTAGAGCGCCTTGGGGCAACTGTTTGTTGTGATTTGGCGCTATATAAAAAAAAATTGAACATGTTTCCTTCACGGATGGCGAGGTCAGTTGAGCTAAGTTTTCTTCATAGAAAGTGAGGTCAACGGTGGAAACTCTTTTCTTCACAGCAGGTGAATTCAACTTAGAAAAGTTTTGAAGAATTTCCTCAGTTGAATTCAATTTCTATGAACAAGGAGGCTCTTCTTAGTTGAACTCACCTTCTATGAAGAAAAGAGTTTCCAATTTTGAATTCACCTTCTGTGAAGAATAGAGATTCCACTGTTGAAATCAATTTCTATGAAGAAAACTTTGCTCAACTAACCTCACCTTCCATGAAGACAAGCTGAAAATCTTGACTTCAGTATTGGAGCTGGAACTCTTCACTTTAGTTATGAAACTGCAACTCCTAACTTTAGAAATGGAAATCGAACTCCTAACGTTTGTAATGAAGCTGGAACAGGTTTCAACAGGTGAACCCACCTTCTGTGAAGAAAGTGTTCCTCAGCTGAACTGACCTTCTGAGAAGAAAATACTTTCCACATCTGAACTGATTTTCTAAGAAGAAAACTTGAAGAAAGCTTTCCTTAGTTGAACTCACCTTCTGTGAAGAAAAGAGTTTCAACAGCTGAACACACCTTCTGTGAAGAAAAGACTTTCCACAGCTGAACAGTTTCCTCAGTTGAACTGACTTTCTATGAAGGAAACATTCCTCATTTGAATTCAGCTTCTATGAACGAAACCTATCTCAGCTGAATTCACCTTCTGTGAAGAAAAGAGTTTCCACTGTTGAACTGACTTTCTATGAAGAAAACTTTCCACTGTTGAAATAACCTTTTGTGAAGAAAACTTTACTCTGTTAAACTGACCTTATATGAAGAAAATACTTTCCACAGCTGAACTGACTTTCTATGAAGAAAACGTTCCTCCGTTGAATGCAAAACTTCATCACAGAAGGTGAGTTGAACAGAGGAAAATCTTGTCTTCATGGAAGGTGAGATTAGTTGAGCAAAGGTGAGGTTAGTTGAGCAAAGGTGAGGTTAGTTGAGCAAAGTTTTCTTCAGTTTCTTTCTTCAAAGTTTTGCTTTATTACACTTGGCACATTGTGTTTTTGTTCGCTTAATTACACTTGTCACATTGTGTTTTTGTTGCTTTATTACACTTGGCACATTGTGTTTCGCTTCATTACACTTGGCACATTGTGTTTTTGTTCACTTTATTACACTTGGCACATTGTGTTTTTGTTCGCTTTATTACACTTGTCACATTGTGTTTTTGTTGCTTTATTACACTTGGCACATTGTGTTTCGCTTCATTACACTTGGCACATTGTGTTTTTGTTCACTTTATTACACTTGGCACATTGTGTTTTTGTTCGCTTTATTACACTTGGCACATTGTGTTTTTGTTCGCTTTATTACACTTGGCACATTGTGTTTTTGTTCGCTTAATTACACTTGGCACATTGTGTTTCTTTTCGCTTTATTACA
Organism: Thalassophryne amazonica; assembly: GCF_902500255.1. Taxonomy (NCBI): domain Eukaryota; kingdom Metazoa; phylum Chordata; class Actinopteri; order Batrachoidiformes; family Batrachoididae; genus Thalassophryne; species Thalassophryne amazonica. Next base: position 88,035,397 of record NC_047115.1, read on the forward strand.
CTTGGCACATTGTGTTTTTGTTGCTTTATTACACTTGGCACATTGTGTTTTTGTTCACTTTATTACACTTGGCACAATGTGTTTTGCTTCATTACACTTGGGACATTGTGTTTTTGTTCGCTTAATTACACTTGGCACATTGTGTTTTTGTTGCTTTATTACACTTGTCACATTGTGTTTTTTTCGCTTAATTACACTTGGCACATTGTTTTTTTGTTGCTTTATTACACTTGGCACATTGTGTTTTTGTTCGCTTCATTACACTTGGCACATTGTGTTTTTGTTCACTTTATTACACTTGGCACATTGTGTTTTTGTTCGCTTAATTACACTTGGCACATTGTGTTTTTGTTCGCTTAATTACACTTGGCACATTGTGTTTTTGTTCGCTTAATTACACTTGGCACATTGTTTTTTTGTTCGCTTTATTACACTTGGCACATTGTGTTTCGTTTCATTACACTTGGAACATTGTGTTTTTATATACTTTATTACACTTGTCACATTGTGTTTTTTTCGCTTAATTACACTTGGCACATTGTTTTTTTGTTGCTTTATTACACTTGTTACATTGTGTTTTTGTTCGCTTCATTACACTTGGCACATTGTGTTGTTTTTTTTTTTGCTTTATTACACTTGTCACATTGTGTTTTTTCGCTTAATTACACTTGGCACATTGTTTTTTTGTTGCTTTATTACACTTGTCACTGTGTTTTTGTTCGCTTTATTACACTTGGCACATTGTGTTTTTGTTCGCTTTATGACACTTGGCACATTGTGTTTTTGTTCTTTTATTACACTTGTCACATTGTGTTTCGTTTCATTACACTTGGAACATTGTGTTTTTGTTCGCTTAATTACACTTGGCACATTGTGTTTTTGTTCGCTTTATTACACTTGGCACATTGTGTTTTTGTTCGCTATATTACACTTGGCACATTGTTTTTTTGTTGCTTTATTACACATGTCACATTGTGTTTTTGTTCGCTTTATTATACTTGGCACAATGTGTTTTGCTTCATTACACTTGGCACATTGTGTTTTCGTTCGCTTAATTACACTTGTCACATTGTGTTTTTTCGCTTAATTACACTTGGCACATTGTTTTTTTGTTGCTTTATTACACTTGTCACATTGTGTTTTTGTTCGCTTTATTACACTTGGCACATTGTGTTTTTGTTCGCTTTATTACACTTGGCACATTGTGTTTTTGTTCGCTTAATTACACTTGTCACATTGTGTTTTTGTTCGCTTAATTACACTTGGCACATTGTGTTTTTGTTCACTTTATTACACTTGGCACATTGTGTTTTTTTCGCTTAATTACACTTGGCACATTGTTTTTTTTTGTTGCTTTATTACACTTGTCACATTGTGTTTTTGTTCGCTTCATTACACTTGGCACATTGTGTTTTTGTTCACTTTATTACACTTGGCACATTGTGTTTTTGTTCGCTTTATTACACTTGGCACATTGTGTTTTTGTTCGCTTTATTACACTTGGCACATTGTGTTTTTGTTCGCTTTATTACACTTGGCACATTGTGTTTTTGTTGCTTTATTACACTTGGCACATTGTGTTTCGTTTCATTACACTTGGAACATTGTGTTTTTGTACACTTTATTACACTTGTCACATTGTGTTTTTTTCGCTTAATTACACTTGGCACATTGTTATTTTGTTGCCTTATTACACTTGTCACATTGTGTTTTGTTCGCTTCATTACACTTGGCACATTGTGTTTTTGTTCGCTTCATTACACTTGGCACATTGTGTTTTTGTTCACTTTATTACACTTGGCACATTGTGTTTTTGTTCGCTTTATTACACTTGGCACATTGTGTTTTTGTTCGCTTTATTACACTTGGCACATTGTGTTTTTGTTCACTTTATTACACTTGGCACATTGTGTTTTTGTTGCTTTATTACACTTGGCACATTGTGTTTCGTTTCATTACACTTGGAACATTGTGTTTTTTTTCACTTTATTACACTTGTCACATTGTGTTTTTTTTCGCTTAATTACACTTGGCACATTGTGTTTTTGTTGTGTTATTACACTTGTCACATTGTGTTTTTGTTCGCTTAATTACACTTGGCACATTGTGTTTTTGTTCACTTTATTACACTTGGCACATTGTGTTTTTGTTCGCTTAATTACACTTGGCACATTGTGTTTTTGTTGCTTTATTACACTTGTCACATTGTGTTTTTTTCGCTTAATTACACTTGGCACATTGTTTTTTTGTTGCTTTATTACGCTTGTCACATTGTGTTTTTGTTTGCTTTATTACACTTGGCACATTGTGTTTTTGTTCGCTTTATTACACTTGGCACATTGTGTTTTTGTTCGCTTAATTACACTTGGCACATTGTGTTTTGTTCGCTTAATTACACTTGGCACATTGTGTTTTTGTTCACTTTATTACACTTGGCACATTGTGTTTTTGTTCGCTTAATTACACTTGGCACATTGTTTTTTTGTTGCTTTATTACACTTGGCACATTGTGTTTTTGTTCACTTTATTACACTTGGCACATTGTGTTTTTGTTCGCTTTATTACACTTGTCACATTGTGTTTTTGTTTGCTTAATTACACTTGGCACATTGTGTTTTTGTTCGCTTAATTACACTTGGAACATTGTGTTTTTGTTCACTTTATTACACTTGGCACATTGTTTTTTTTCGCTTAATTACACTTGGCACATTGTGTTTTTGTTGCTTTATTACACTTGTCACATTGTGTTTTTTTTGCGTAATTACACTTGGCACATTGTGTTTTTGTTGCTTTATTACACTTGTCACATTGTGTTTTTTTCACTTAATTACACTTGGCACATTGTGTTTTTGTTCGCTTTATTACACTTGGCACATTGTGTTTTTGTTTGCTTAATTACACTTGGCACATTGTGTTTTTGTTCGCTTTATTACACTTGGCACATTGTGTTTTTGTTCGCTTAATTACACTTGGCACATTGTGTTTTTGTTCGCTTAATTACACTTGGCACATTGTGTTTTTGTTCACTTTATTACACTTGGCACATTGTGTTTTTTTCGCTTAATTACACTTGTCACATTGTGTTTTTGTTGCTTTATTACACTTGGCACATTGTGTTTTTGTTCGCTTAATTACACTTGTCACATTGTGTTTTTGTTTGCTTTATTACACTTGGCACATTGTGTTTTTGTTCGCTTAATTACACTTGTCACATTGTGTTTTTGTTCACTTTATTACACTTGGCACATTGTGTTTCGCTTCATTACACTTGGCACACTGTGTTTTTGTTCACTTTATTACACTTGGCACATTGTGTTTTGTTCGCTTAATTACACTTGGCACATTGTGTTTTTGTTCGCTTAATTACACTTGTTGCATTGTGTTTTTGTTGCTTTTTTACACTTGTCACATTGTGTTTTTGTTCGCTTAATTACACTTGGCACATTGTGTTTTTGTTCACTTTATTACACTTGGCACATTGTGTTTTTGTTCGCTTAATTACACTTGGCACATTGTTTTTTGTTGCTTTATTACACTTGGCACATTGTGTTTTTGTTCACTTTATTACACATGGCACATTGTGTTTTTGTTCGCTTTATTACACTTGTCACATTGTGTTTTTGTTTGCTTAATACAGTTGGCACATTGTGTTTTTGTTGCTTTATTACACTTGTCACATTGTGTTTTTTTCACTTAATTACACTTGGCACATTGTGTTTTTGTTCGCTTTATTACACTTGGCACATTGTGTTTTTGTTTGCTTAATTACACTTGGCACATTGTGTTTTTGTTCGCTTTATTACACTTGGCACATTGTGTTTTTGTTCGCTTAATTACACTTGGCACATTGTGTTTTTGTTCGCTTAATTACACTTGGCACATTGTGTTTTTGTTCAGTTTATTACACTTGGCACATTGTGTTTTTTTCGCTTAATTACACTTGTCACATTGTGTTTTTGTTGCTTTATTACACTTGGCACATTGTGTTTTTGTTCGCTTAATTACACTTGTCACAATTGTGATTTTGTTTGCTTTATTACACTTGGCACATTGTGTTTTTGTTCGCTTAATTACACTTGTCACATTGTGTTTTTGTTGCTTTATTACACTTGGCACATTGTGTTTGTCGCTTAATTACACTTGGCACACTTGTGTTTTTGTTCACTTATTACACTTGGCACATTGTGTTTTTGTTCGCTTATTACACTTGTCACGTGTTTTTGTTCGCTTAATTACACTTGTGCATTGTGTTTTTGTTGCTTTTTACACTTGTCACATTGTGTTTTTGTTCGCTTAATTACACTTGGCACATTAGTGTTTTTGTTCACTTTATTACACTTGGCACATTGTGTTTTTGTTCGCTTAATTACCACTTGGCACATTGGTTTTTTTGTTGCTTTATTACACTTGGCACATTGTGTTTTGTTCACTTTATTCCACTTGTCTCATTGTGTTTTTGTTCGCTTTATTACACTTGTCACATTGTGTTTTTGTTTGCGTAATTACAGTTGGCACATTGTGTTTTTGTTCGCTTTATTACACTTGGCACATTGTGTTTTTGTTCGCTTAATTACACTTGTCACATTGTGTTTTTGTTGCTTTATTACACTTGGCACATTGTGTTTCATTTCATTACACTTGGAACATTGTGTTTTTTTTCACTTTATTACACTTGTCACATTGTGTTTTTGTTCACTTTATTACACTTGGCACATTGTGTTTTTGTTCGCTTAATTACACTTGGCACATTGTGTTTTTGTTCTTTTATTACACTTGTCACATTGTGTTTCGTTTCATTACACTTGGAACATTGTGTTTTTGTTCGCTTAATTACACTTGGCACATTGTGTTTTTGTTCACTTTATTACACTTGGCACATTGTGTTTTTGTTCTCTATATTACACTTGGCACATTGTTTTTTTGTTGCTTTATTACACTTGTCACATTGTGTTTTTGTTCGCTTTATTATACTTGGCACAATGTGTTTTGCTTCATTACACTTGGCACATTGTGTTTTTGTTCGCTTAATTACACTTGGCACATTGTGTTTTTGTTGCTTTATTACACTTGTCACATTGTGTTTTTTTTCGCTTAATTACACTTGGCACATTGTTTTTTTGTTGCTTTATTACACTTGTCACATTGTGTTTTTGTTCGCTTTATTACACTTGGCACATTGTGTTTTTGTTCGCTTAATTACACTTGTCACATTGTGTTTTTGTTCGCTTAATTACACTTGGCACATTGTGTTTTTGTTCACTTTATTACACTCGGCACATTGTGTTTTTGTTCGCTTAATTACACTTGGCACATTGTTTTTTTGTTGCTTTATTACACTTGGCACATTGTGTTTTTGTTCACTTATTACACTTGGCACATTGTGTTTTTGTTCGCTTTATTACACTTGGCACATTGTTTTTTGTTTCTTTATTACACTTGGCACATTGTGTTTTTGTTCACTTATTACACTTGGCACATTGTGTTTTTGTTCGCTTTATTACACTTGGCACATTGTGTTTTTGTTTGCTTTATTACACTTGGCACATTGTGTTTTTGTTCACTTTATTACACTTGGCACATTGTGTTTTTGTTGCTTTATTACACTTGGCACATTGTGTTTTTGTACACTTTATTACACTTGTCACATTGTGTTTTTTTCGCTTAATTACACTTGGCACATTGTTTTTTTGTTGCGTTATTACACTTGTCACATTGTGTTTTTGTTCACTTCATTACACTTGGCACATTGTGTTTTTGTTCACTTTATTACACTTGTCACATTGTGTTTTTGTTTGCTTAATTACACTTGGCACATTGTGTTTTTGTTCGCTTAATTACACTTGGAACATTGTGTTTTTGTTCACTTTATTACACTTGGCACATTATGTTTTTGTTCGCTTAATTACACTTGGCACATTGTGTTTTTGTTGCTTTATTACACTTGTCACATTGTGTTTTTTTCGCTTAATTACACTTGGCACATTGTTTTTTGTTGCTTTATTACACTTGTCACATTGTGTTTTTGTTCGCTTTATTACACTTGGCACATTGTGTTTTTGTTCACTTTATTACACTTGGCACATTGTGTTTTTGTTCGCTTAATTACACTTGTCACATTGTGTTTTTGTTCGCTTAATTACACTTGGCACATTGTGTTTTTGTTTACTTTATTACACTTGGCACATTGTGTTTTTGTTCGCTTAATTACACTTGGCACATTGTTTTTTGTTGCTTTATTACACTTGGCACATTGTGTTTTTGTTCGCTTTATTACACTTGTCACATTGTGTTTTTGTTCGCTTTATTACACTTGGCACATTGTGTTTTTGTTCGCTTTATTACACTTGGCACATTGTGTTTTTGTTCGCTTAATTACACTTGGCACATTGTGTTTTTGTTCGCTTTATTACACTTGGCACATTGTGTTTTTGTTCGCTTAATTACACTTGTCACATTGTGTTTTTGTTGCTTTATTACACTTGGCACATTGTGTTTCATTCATTACACTTGGAACATTGTGTTTTTGTACACTTTATTACACTTGTCACATTGTGTTTTTGTTTGCTTAATTACACTTGGAACATTGTGTTTTTGTTCGCTTAATTACGCTTGGCACATTGTGTTTTTGTTCTTTTATTACACTTGTCACATTGTGTTTCTTTTCATTACACTTGGAACATTGTGTTTTTGTTCGCGTAATTACACTTGGCACATTGTGTTTTTGTTCACTTTATTACACTTGGCACATTGTGTTTTTGTTCTCTATATTACACTTGGCACATTGTTTTTTTGTTGCTTTATTACACATGTCACATTGTGTTTTTGTTCACTTTATTATACTTGGCACAATGTGTTTTGCTTCATTACACTTGGCACATTGTGTTTTTGTTTGCTTAATTACACTTGACACATTGTGTTTTTGTTGCTTTATTACACTTGTCAAATTGTGTTTTTGTTCGCTTAATAACACTTGGCACATTGTGTTTTTGTTCGCTTAATTACACTTGGCACATTGTGTTTTTGTTCACTTTATTACACTTGTCACATTGTGTTTTTGTTCGCTTTATTACACTTGGCACATTGTGGTTTTGTTCGCTTAATTACACTTGTCACATTGTGTTTTTGTTGCTTTATTACACTTGGCACATTGTGTTTCGTTTCATTACACTTGGAACATTGTGTTTTTGTACACTTTATTACACTTGTCACATTGTGTTTTTTTCGCTTAATTACACTTGGCACATTGTTTTTTTGTTGCTTTATTACACTTGTCACATTGTGTTTTTGTTCGCTTCATTACACTTGGCACATTGTGTTTTTGTTCGCTTTATTACACTTGGCACATTATGTTTTTGTTCGCTTTATTACACTTGGCACATTGTGTTTTTGTTGCTTTATTACACTTGTCACATTGTGTTTTTGTTCGCTTTATTACACTTGGCACATTGTGTTTTTGATCGCTTTATTACACTTGGCACATTGTGTTTTTGTTCGCTTAATTACACTTGTCACATTGTGTTTTTGTTGCTTTATTACA
>NC_047115.1:88043033-88043312 GCF_902500255.1 Thalassophryne amazonica
GTTTTCAGCATCACTCTGAGACAAGACCTTTCTGATTTTAAAGATATTGCGTAAATGCAAAAAAGCAGTCCTACATATTTGTTTAATATGCACTTTGAATGACATATCCTGATCAAAATGACTCCAAGATTTCACACAGTATTACTAGAGGTCAGGGTAATGCCATCCAGAGTAAGGATCTGGTTAGACACCATGTTTCTAAGATTTGTGGGGCCAAGTACAATAACTTCAGTTTTATCTGAGTTTAAAAGCAGGAAATTAGAGGTCATCCATGTCTTT